>NC_083763.1:14322020-14392020 GCF_963514075.1 Conger conger | reverse complement strand
CACCGAGGCCATGGGGCCAAGGGCTCTTTCCAATGGCTTATTTTTCACCTGCTTATTCCTTGCATGGGGGGGAGGCGAAGACGGGGAATCCATAAAAGGTGAATTAGGAAAATGGAATGTCCTTGCTCCATCAAACATCAGTTGAAGCCATGTCAGTTACAGACGAAACGGACGCGTGGCAGATGGGGAGAGGTGGAGCCACAGGTCGATCATTTATACGTCCCACGTTCTGCAAAGGATGCGCTCATGCATTCATGCTCAAGAAAAGTCTTCTTCTAGCTCTTCCAAGAAAAATTTCACGGATTACAATTTCCTTCACCCCTTATGGCCCGCGCATTACATCTCCCTTAACAGACGGATGTGACCCCGGCATTGTATTTGACCGCATGACTGTTGAAATACATTGCGATTCCTAGGCCTTTCTATGGGTTTTCTATAGGGCGCCTTAGTTCATAATGGGTTAAAGATGGCAGGCTCGATCCGTTTCCGTTTGAAGAGCAAGTAGGAGGTGAGAAATAAGTGATAGGAAAGAGTTCAAGGTATCTCCCCACCCACTCTTCTTTTCCTCCTCCCAGCCCCGCCTCTTCCCCCGCCTCACTTCCTGCCCTGCGCAGTCTATTTTTAGCACTCCTGGTTAATCTCGTCCAACCCTTCCCTCCTCACCCCTTTAAGCACCCACTCACGGACTTAACGAACAGGGAGAAGCTAATCGGTTGACTTCTAAGAAAGTTGAAAAGTTGAAAGTTGACTCTTGGAGAAGGTATGAAGCTCGCCACAATGTTCAAGCCAGTTTCATTCTGTATGGCTGTCCTGAGGAACCTCAACACTATGAGAGCGAGCGAGGGAGGGAGGGAGGGAGGGAGGGAGGGAGAGAGAGAGAAAGAAGAACGGAGATGGGGACACAAAGAGATTCAAACAAAGCCAAGTCTGAAAAAATTTGCGCCAGTCAATGAACTTTCTTTGCCCAGCTTAGACGATGTTCATTTCCCATAATCCTCCATTCTTTAGCGCTAGTGCGAATGTGAAGGCGACGAGTCCCCACTAATTAGAAATTATCCACAGGAAGAAAGAAACGCACAGAAGACTAATTCCGAGCGGAAACGGAGCTGCAGTGTACCCCAGAGGGGCCCCCGGACTCGGTCATAAACCCTGAACACAGGCTGCAAGATACTGCAAGATACTGCAAGATACCGAGAGGATGGAGGATGGAGGATACATCTACATCTATCAATGCTGTGAGCTAATGTAATGTAATATCATGCAATGTAATGTAATACCGTGTAACGTAATGTAATGTCATGTAATATCATGTAATGTTGTAATGCCCAGCTGGTTCACACCCTCCCTCCCGACAGCTGACCGCGCATCACCGCCAAAGGATTCTGGGCCTCAGTTCAGCACCGACGTGGTTGGGATTCCAACCATGTTTAAGTAGCGATAATAAATATTCATGGCGTGTCTCAGAAGCAGCCCGACATATCTTTCATATATTTAGAGCCCAAGCTAGTCCCCAATGCCAGTGCCTGATTGGTTACTGACAGTTCGTCATTGATACGTTTCAAGCGCTTCAAAGTCAACAGCAACCGGTTTGTCCACGTGCTTTTAGCCCTCTAAACATCTCTGACGAGAGAATCCTCTTCATCCGCGGTGCGGAATCCCTCCGCCTCTCCTCTCCTCCGCTCCTCAGTCGTTCATTCGGTTAGCATTGGTTAGCTTCACCGCGGCAGCCTAACGGTCACGATCTTGGGCCTCGCTTGCTTTCACTCCAGCGTAGTTTTTTATTGATGATGTTATATTTTTAATACTTTAAATATCCTCCTCTGTTCTTTCACAGGAACATCCCCACCAATGAAAGGCCCATTCTAGTCAAAAACAGGAACTTCAGTTTGAAATGCGGTCCGCAGCGTGAAAACCACAGATCAAAAATAATGTTAAAGAAATGCTATAAAAACCTGCATAGCTCACGGTGAAATTTTGCGACGGGCAGCTGAAAGAGTTGTCCCACGCATGCTGTACGACGACTCTCGGCCTCCATTCACGACGCAGACGTGCTACTTTTGGCCGTTCACGACAGAGAAGCCTCCTGACGCCCGCCCGGCCGACGTCAGTGAAAGGAACAGCCGAGCAGACGGGGCTGGAGCGGGGTTAAACCGAGGAGACGCTCTGACCGCGCGGCGAACGCGATTTCACCGACGGCGACAAACAGCCGTCCCGACGTGAAGCCCGCGTTGTTAATATCCACGGCATTTACAAACACCGTCTAATTAACAGATGAGCGGGAAACTGTAAAATAAAAAATAAAGCCGGCTATTAGCTGCCCTGAGGGCACTGGCACTCAGAGAGCCATTAATAAGGAGATAAGTGACCTTCACAGAAACTCATAACAACCCTGATAAAGGAGAGTGCGCTAATAACCAAGGTGAATATTACACTCAGGGATGAATAATATACCAGTTCATATAATGAAAGGTGATTTAATTCACGGATCAGATGCCAGAATGTGCTCCCTCCTCCTGCTCTTCCTCTTCCTCACACTGGTCCCTTGTACACACTCCTCTCAGCCCAGAGGGGGCAGTCACTCATCTATTCCAAGCGTGCGCACACACACGGACAGAAAGACAAGCACACGCACTCAGACAGGCAGATCCATACGTGCAGGCACCCAAACACGCATACAGACACACACCTGGATGGGTGTAGATGTATCGTTAGCATACTGAATGGCTGGGTGTAGATGTAGCGTTAGCCGTTATACCCTGTGCTGAATGTTGATGCAGCTTTGGCGCATGTACCCTGCACTGAATGGCTGGATAGAGATGTAGCATTAGCATACATACCGTGTGCTGAATAGCAGTATGTAGATGTAGCGTTAGCGTATGTACTAGCGTTAGCATAAGTACCCTGTGCAGAATGTCTGAAGGTGGACGTAGCGTTAGCATACATACCGTGTGCTGAAAGGCAGTATGTAGACGTAGTGTTCGCATATGTACTAGTGTTAGCATATGTACCCTGTGCAGAATGACTGGACGTAGCGTTAGCATACGTACCATGTGCTGAATGGAAGCATGTAAATGTAGCGTTAGCATATGTACTAGTGTTTGCATACGTACCCTGTCGAAGGGGATGCTGTACTTCTTCAGTATGGAGGGGGAGATCAGGGTCATCTTGTGCCGGAGGAAAGCGTCACAGCCCTGGGAGCTGCCGGGGAAGAACCCTGCAAACAAGAGAGAGGTTCTGAGCAACAGAACCCAACCCACCAGGACAACAGAACCCAACCCGCCAGGGCAACAGAGCCCAACCCGCCAGAGCAACAGAACCCAACCCTTGCGCCCCCTGCAGACGTAAGCACAATAGCGTGTGCTCTTCTCAAAGAGACCCCCTTCCGCCAAGAGGGAACACGATGTTCTTTTCACAAGCGGGAAACCACCGCTTCCAGCTGCCGTTTAATTAAAGCGCTTCTTCTTCCTGGCCTGCACGGCGGACCCCGGGTCAGACTGCATGCTGGGATACGACACCGGGGCATTATTAATGCACAGAGTGAGGAAGAGCAGCGGAAACCCAACTCGCCCAGCGATCGCAATTAGAGCACGAGATGTTCTCTCTGCCTGTTAACAGGGCCGCGACTGCAGAACCAGCGCCCGAGACTCAGCGTACATCCACCTACGAGCCCGTTTAAAAACAGGCCGCAGCTGGAGGAACGGTGTAGGCTTCTGCGGTGTTTACTCTAATACGCCGTTGTCAACAGGACAACTGCCCACGACACTGGGTGAGTACGAACATAACGATCCTTACTTAAAGCACATTTTATACAAGCAGCTCTTATTCCAATGCGCTTCACACAAGATAAATAAAAAAAAACATAAATGAATGCATTAAAGAGAGGAAATACAAGAGAACAGCGCAATAACTAAGAATAGGCAAGAAAGAAACGGGTCTTAAGTTTACGCTAAAATGACTGCTTTCAGGTCACATTAGAACATGCTGAACACATAGAAGTTATTATTACATACGAACTGTCACGTTCATGTTTGTCATGTCATGTTTTATGTTTAGTCATTGTCTTAGTTACGTTAATGTCATGTCACATATTATGTTAGTCTAGCCTCGCCACGTTTTTATGTTTTATTTCATGTTATGTTTCATGTTTAGTTCTTGTTACCATTTATTTCTTAGTCTTGCCATGTCATGTTATATAGTTTATTGTCATTGTTTTGCAAATGTTATGTCACAATTTATGTTCTGTTATGTTATGTTATGTTGTACTGTTCATAGGTTTAGCATACACTTTTTCGTGTCTTTCTGCAAACCTTGCATTCCTGCTTTCTCTCTCTCCCTTTCTGTCACTCACACCCTAATTGTTTCAATTTCCCTTGCCTCTTGTCCTTCAAAGCAACTCTTGAGCATTATTTACTGATTGATTCACGTTAAGATCCAAGGCTGTTTTTCGACCATCGTTTATTGATTTCTGTTTCGTTGACCATCGCCTGTTTTTGACCACATCCTCGCCTACTGTTATTGTACCTTTGCCTCGCTGCTCTGTTTACGGTTACGACTTTCGCATCGCCCTCGACAACGACCCTGCCTGCCGCCCGCCTGTTCTTCTGCCCCGCTGACAGCTCTCCTGCTACCGGACCTCCCTGCACGTCTACCGACTACGAGTTCGCCTCTTCCCTCGGCACCGTGTTTTCGGAGTATTTATTGTTTTATTGGCTGGATCTACGTGTATGGACTTTGCTCGTTTTGACTACGCTCCTGGCATTCGTCCCGAATAAAGCCCTGACGGGACTTTATAATACCATTGTTTCTGAGTCGTGCATTTTTGGGTCCAAACCCCCACGCACCCATCTCACGAACATCACATATGGACAATGGGTGTGAAATTAATCGCAATTAGATCCCCATCACGAAGAAAGATGATGGATGTGGCAAGGTGCTAGCACGCTGTTAGCACCAGCCTTTAAAATGACATTTTCCAATGTCAGCACAGCTTGTGAGAGTGTGTGTGTGTGTGTGTGTTCACGAGACCCATTAATGGGCGAGGTTTTTACCGCTGCAGCTACATTCAACAGAATTTTCTAGAAGATGATTGCCTCGCGGTCCACGTATGCGAACGAGCTTTTATAGGTATTGTAACAATGCGAAAGGCACACTCAAATCAGCGCTTACGCCAAACACACGAATCGGGGGGGGGGCTTTGTGCGAAAGAAAGCGTCGTCAAGCCAGGAAGTAGAGGAGGGAAGTACACACGCTGGGTAAAATGAGACCCATTCACAAAGCCACTTCCGCCCCAGCGGCCTATTCAAATTCTCTCTCTCTCTCTCTCTCTCTCCAGTTCCTCACAGCGAATAACACTTCATTAAACAATACAGACTAAAACATCCGACTCTGCTTGAGGAAGCCCTCCCACCGTTTTGTCCACGGCGGTCAAGGTTTGCTCCCTTCTGGAAGACAAGGTTGTTTACCTGCCTCTTCCCAAAGCAGTGACCAATCGTAAGCTACTGGAGGGGGGGGGGGAGCTTACCATCGGCCACTTGACCTCCACCGTGGAATAACACTGATTATATTATTTATCATTCCTTCCTCCGCTGCTACAGGGCTGTTCGCTCAAAAAGACTTCTCCACCGATAAGACGCTGAGGAAGGAGGGAACTGTGCCGAGCAGCACCTCTCTCTCTCTCCATCCCTCTCTTTCGCTCTCCCCCTCGTTCACTCTCTCCCTCGTTCGCTCTCTGTGGTGAAACGAGGCTCGGTTATTAATTCACGTTAAAAAAGCAGCACAGCAACCGTGAAACGTTGGCCTCTCAGTGATATTAACTTTCCCCCCCCCCCCACAGCTCAATTTCTTTTGTGTTTCGTGTTAAGGAACATGAAACAGTTTCTCAATAAAAAATAAATAAATAAATAAAATTGGAGCTGTAGTTGCAACGATGCGAGGCAGCGGAAGGAGAGAGAGGCCTGGTGACAAACACGAGAAGAAAAGAGAGAGGGAAAGCAATGACATCACACCGTCATGGAAACGAGACATTCTAATACCGGAGACGGAAGCTTTTAGAAGTCCATTAGGCCCAGAATGCACACTGACCGGTAAAGAGGGGGGGGGGTTATGGGTAACGCAGTTCAGAGTACAAGGTTTGAAGTCCATGCTTACCCACAGAGACTTTTTGTCTCAAACATTTATCAATAACGCAGAGGTACAAAGGAGCGGAAGAAGCTTTGATTCCCCCCCCCCTTGTTCCTCAGAGGTAATTAGGTTTCCATTTTGTTTTCCGTCATAGCCTTTCTCCCCTCTTCACTTTTCTTGGGCTTGTCCATTTCGGCGTCACAAGGAGATCTCTACTGATCAGTGAAGCGAGACGGAGAGAGAGGTGGAGCGCATGCAGAAGAGAGAGAGGAAGAGCAGAGAAGAGTGAGAGAGATGGAGAGCATGCAGAGGAGAGAGAGATGGAGAGAGAGGAGAGAGGGAGATGTAGAGGGGGGGACAGACAGAAAGTGAGGGAGAGAATGAACAATAGAGAAAGAGAGGGAGAGAGGAAAGAGAAAGAGGGAGAGAGGAGAGAGAGGAAGAGAGAGGAGACCCTCGCTCTGCTCTAACTGGCTTTGTAAGCACTTTCCCTTTCTTCCTCGCCAGGGATATTTCCACAGCGATCGATGGGAATATCGATGGGACAGGGAACGGGCCTGCATTAAAGCAGCACCGAGAGGCATTGCTGTAGAGGCCTACAAACGGAGCCGTTATTCCGCTGTTTATGCACGAGAGAGCTCTGCGTGTGCGTGTTTGTGTGTGCGTGTCCGCTTTGTACATCCTGATCCTGTATTGTACACCTGTGTGCAGTGCTTTATTTGTATGTCCTGTCAACCGTGTGGTTTTACGAAGCAAAATCAATCTCTATCCAGTTTTACATGTCCGTTCTCCAGCACCTCTCATGAGCTTTACCAAGAACAAGCCGTTTCAGTGACTGTTTTGAAGCTTCATTAATATCAATGAATGAACCTGTGCTTATTGGCTGGCTAGCTCCACAACAAACTTAACCGCGTCTGTGCCAAGCGCTCGGATTGGTTCAGCTACAAGGTTGGCCGTGCTGAAGGCGGACATAAGCAAATGAGCGTATAGTTGTGATGTCATAAAGTTACGGAAGTCTAAACAGCTGGTTTAAATACACAAAGGGATTGTGTGGATTATTTGGGGGACTGTGCGTTTTGATACTTTCACAGTGTTTTTATAGCACCCTCAACTTTTTAATCCAAATAGCGAGTTAAATGTCATTTTCCACAATATGAGACCTTTAGCTCCCCATTGCAAAGCCTCATATCAGTTGTAACAGTTGTGCCCCATGTATGCCAGGTTTCGCTTGCTTCACTGAATCAGTGAAGGTTGTTGAAAATGTGTTTTAAGTTCTACCATTTTCTTCCTTACTTACTTTCACGAAATGCCGGTGTGCCTCACTACCATTCTCCCGCTCTTGTCTTTAAAAAAAATAAAGCATCAGTTCATCTGGATCATTAGAGGTCCTGGGATGAGGACAAAATAAGTTTATTCATCTTAGCATCCATAGCGGTTTCTGATAGAATGTTGTCTTACGAGACAACAGCGAGAGAGAAGCTTCATCTAGTTAAGCGCTGCACCCGGCCTCCAGAACCACAAACAAACAAACACGACACACTGCCTGCAAACAAACCAACACGACACACTGCCTGCAAACAAACAAACACAACAAACTGCCAGCAAACAAACTAACATTACACACTGCCAGCAAACAATAAACATGACACACTGCCAGCAACAGACAATAAACAACACACTGCCTGCAAACAGGCAATAAACACGACACACTGCCTGCAAACAGACAATAAACACCACACACTGCCTGCAAACAGACAATAAACAACACTCTGCCTGTAAACAGGCAATAAACACGACACACTGCCTGCAAACAAACCAACACCACACACTGCCTGCAAACAAACAAACACAACACACCGCCAGCAAACAAACTAACATGACACACTGCCAGCAAACAATAAACATGACACACTGCCAGCAACAGACAATAAACAACACACTGCCTGCAAACAGGCAATAAACACGACACACTGCCTGCAAACAGACAACAAACACCACACACTGCCTGCAAACAAACAAACACGACACACTGCCAGCAAACGGACAATAAACACAACACACTGCCTGCAAACACAAAATATACACGACACACTGCCAGCAAACAGACAATAAACAACACACTGCCTGCAAACAGGCAATAAACACGACACACTGCCTGCAAACAGACAACAAACACCACACACTGCCTGCAAACAAACAAACACGACACACTGCCAGCAAACGGACAATAAACACAACACACTGCCTGCAAACACAAAATATACACGACACACTGCCAGCAAACAGACAATAAACAACACACTGCCTGCAAACAAACAAACACGACACACTGCCAGCAAACAGACAATAAACACAACACACTGCCTGCAAAAAGAGCTGGAAACATTCCTTCACATGAGAAAGAGGCACGAACAGAGATTAAATGGAGAGATATGAAAGAACCAGGAGGAGAACAGAGGAGAGAGGGGGTGAGGTCTTACCTTGGGCCAGTCTCTCCAACCTCTTCCCATGCTCTGGGGGGATGGCATACCTGCAGAGAGAGGGAGAAACTTACGTCAGTACTGAGTACTGAGTACTGTACTTAAGCTATAACCACACTTAAATCAGTACTGAGCCTTAAGCTATAACCACACTTAAATCAGTACTGAGCCTTAAGCTATAACCACACTTAAATCAGTACTGAGCCTTTAGTTTGAACCAGACTTAAGCCTTAGTACCAGACTTAAATCAGTACTGAGCCTTTACCGAGTACCAGACTTAAATCAGCGCTAAAACTTGAGCAGCAACCTAGATTTAAGCCACAGATGACACACAAGTAGAAAAACTTGGTCAGAGCTAAGGTAAGTAAGACTTAAGTCAGAGTTGAGCCTCACGCAGATACCAAGGCTCCAGTCAATGCTGACAGTCAGAACATCCTTTGAGATACACTGCTAAGAATTTGTTTCAAACTCAACTCTGAGGCTCGGATCGACACAAGGAAGAGGAGGAGGAGGAGGAGAAAGGAAGAAGAGAAGGAATAAATGAGGCCTGTCAGAGAAAGGTGAAGACAGAGGAAGACAGGAGATGTAAAAATATCTGCGGTAGATGTGAGGGGAACTCCGTGTTACAACCCTGCCCAATTACTCTCTCAGACAGGGAGAGGGAGTGAATAACCACATCTCTACACTAGAATTATAAGTGGAATCCGCTGCCAGTTCCCCATCACAGACAAACACGCATCAAACACACACACACGCACACACACACACACACAGACACACGCGCGCGCGCTCGCTGTTCACACATACGCACAGAGGCACACACACACATCTCAGACTCACACACTCAAAACATATCCCTCCAAGGACTCCGAAAGACTTCAGCGACACTCCCCCAAGTTTCAACCAAATCTGAATGAAATGATTAAATAAGGGAACAAATCTGTTCCATCCTCTGAACAGCTGGGGATGTGATTCAGCTCGTTATTACCCTCATGATTATTAGCACAATTATTCCTTCCAGTTCAGAGAAAGCTTAACCCCCCGAAGACCCTGCGATGCAAATGCAAAGTCGGCATTCCCCCCTCCCTCCAGAGAAAGGAGTTTTACACACTCTGAATAAGAAGCTGCACTCCAGGCCTCAGGCCCCCTCTGCTGTCTTACACTGCCATCTGCTGGCTACTACAGGCACTGCAGGCAGAGGACGGTGTCTATTAACATGGGAGAGATTTCCCATACAGTTCTAGAGTCTAATCCACACAATTTGAAGGACACTCGCCCGAACGGCCAAGCGTTATGGACTACGTACAGGATTGGATTTTTAACTTAGCATTGTTTAGCAGTTTCGTCCAATTATAATTTTCTGGTAATGAATGCGGCTCAATATCTTTGAATCAATTTACGTGGGGAAACAAACGGCAAGAAATACAGTCGACCGTCTCCGGAAAAGATAGTCAGAAAAAAACAACACAAAGCGTTAAGTAATCCGACGAAGAGTGATTTGCGCTAGAAGGGAATGTTTTTCGCAATTAACGTCGGGTCTTGGCACAACTATACTTTTTTGCAGCTGTCAAAAACGTGTTCGGCTAATGAGCTCAGCACAGCTGGTGTTAACAACAAACACGTCTCCAAACTAACACCCCCTCCTCCTCCTCCTCCTCCTCCGCCACATTCACCTGTTGCTAACCTCCCAGCAAAACTCGATCGCGCTCCTGCAACGGTGCTGGGAAGGGGGATTGAACGGGGTCACTCGCAAGTACGAGAGCGTACATGGCGGACTCGAAGGGAAACAAATTTTACCGCGACTTTACTTCAGACACCGTAATGTCAGATCGTACGCGCAGGCAATGAAAACCAGCTCCGCAAATATAATTAGACAATCAGCGCGTCATCTTCCATTAAGCCGTCGGCACCAGCTTCGCTCCGTTTCCATGGCAGCGGCACGTTCGGGGCCCAGGGGACGTTCCGTGATAAACGAGTGAAAAATACAGACGGGGCCGCGGGTTTTATATGGCCGCGGGTCTTAGGCCTTTGTGCGCCGCGGTCGTACCAGCTCTTATGGCTCTACGAGACCCTGGTGACATGTTTCTTTTTTTCTTCCCCAGATGCTATCTTAGCAAGAATGAGATAGCGAGAATGAGAGAGTGAGCGAATGAGAGTGAAAGAGAATGGGAGAGAGGGAAAGCGAGAGAGGGAAAGAGAAAGAGAGTGCTCTCTGTGATTCAGTCAAATTCACACATTGTGCCACCTTCCTAAGCCAGTCTCCATGTAGTGTTGAGAATGCTTGCGAGAGCAGAAAAGTGTTCAAGAATACTCAACAGGAGCCTGGTAACAAATTGAACACCTGCCTCCTCCACCCTCTCCTACACCGTCTCCTACACCGCCTCCCACGCCCATCTCCTACACCGCCTCCTACACCATCTCCTACACGCCCATCCCCTACACCGCCTCCCACACCCATCTCCTACACCGCCTCCCACACCCATCTCCAACACCGCCTCCTACACCATCTCCTACACGCCCATCACCTACACCGCCTCCCACACCCATCTCCAACACCGCCTCCTACACCATCTCCTACACGCCCATCACCTACACCGCCTCCCACGCCCATCTCCAACACCGCCTCCTACACCATCTCCTACACGCCCATCACCTACACCGTTTCCTACACCACCGCCTCCCACACCCATCTCCTACACCGCCTCCCACGCCCATCTCCTACACGCCCGTCTCCCACGCCCGTGTCCCACGCCCGTGTCCTACACCGCCTCCAATACCGCCTCCTATGCCCTCTCCTATGCCGCCTACGCCTCCTACTACAACCTCTCCTACACCTTCTACTACGCCCTCTCCTACGGCGTTTCAGTCTCCTACGCCCGTCTTCTACGCCACAGGAGCAGAACGAACCTGCAGGCCCACTCTGACATCACTCACACCCTTCACCGCTCGTGGGGTGACGAGAGCGGGGCAGAGCTCAGTTTCATAAATCACATCTATTTTTAATGATCCCGTCTTTCTGCGTAACCACACAAGAGATCTTGCTGTCCCAGTCCTTTCCCTTAACCACTAGGCTACAGGCCGCCCATGCGTGTGCAGAGCCGAAACGGAGGGGGCAGAGCAACGGCAAAAGAAAAAAAAAAAAAACTCATTCGAAGAACAAAGTAACAACTAATTATAACTATGGATTTCGTTTAAAAAGTAAATTCTTAGTAGGAGCCCAACTCATTTCTAGGAACTAAAACCGAGAGGATTAAAGAAAGGAAGAAAAGATTTGGGTCCAATTAAGATTATGAAACAGAAGGAACAGCTGAAGTCTAAACAGCCTGAAACCAAGCGGATAGCTACTGACGGGTGCAGAAGATCTTTATTTAAAGTATGCAGCTCTCTCAGGCTTTCCACAGGGGCCACTGCCTTCCCACGGGCAATAAGCGGTGTTGTGTCCGTGTGTGTGTGCGTGTCTATTATCCTCCATTAGTTTGTGCATTAAAACCATTCCTTTTAGTGAGGGCCCAAGTTAACGGTCATCAGGGACAACTAATGTTGCCGATGTGCACGCTATGCAAATATACTGGGGTGGGCTCCACAAAATTACTACTGTTACACCTAAGTGAAAAAATGCCATTAAAGCTGTAAGTACAAGTGCGCAAGTACGTCGATAAGGCCAGCCAACCCATGTGTGGACATTCAGAGCATGCTAAAACTTGAAGCGTACTACGGCATACTTTCGAACACTGAAAAAAGTATAGTTCAACTTTATGAAGTTATTCTGAAGTGCGCCACTTTTTCCACATTGGTGATGTCACTGCGGGGGGGGAGGGGTGACTGCTCAGCCCAGGCTCAGTCTACTAAACAGCTGGAAGGACACAAGCAGCAGGAGATGTAATTTTGTGCGCGAGGAGCCGTTGCAGATCGATACTAATGTGATGCGTGTTCCTCTCCTCGGGATGATAAAAGCTCCGGGCCCCCTGGTCCCGCCGAGGAGTCTGGGTAATGGTGAGGGCCAGCGTTCTTCTGACCGCGATGGGACAAGTTTTTTTTTTTGGGTAAGTCACTTTGGTCGTAATAAAGCTGATGGCCACTCGAGGCAATAAAAACCACGCCCAATCACTGCGGTCCATTCAAAGGCAAGGCAAGGTGTCCTTTGGAGTCCTTATGCAGTCACGCACGCAAAGCACAGCTCTGCTTCAGGTGAGTGGGGAAGCCACACGAAAGAACACAAAATGAACTGGAGCGAAATAACCGCCTCAAGTTGCTATGCCTCTCAACTACTCAAGTTGAAGTTTACATCCCTGTCTCTGACCACCAAATTCTAATCAGTTCATCCTTGGGTCCAAGTGGACGTTTGTGCCAAATTAGAAGAAATTTCCTCAAGGCGTTCCTTAAATATCACGTTTACGAGAATGACGTGAGGTCACAGTGACCTTGACCTTTGACCATCAAAATCGAATGATTTCTTCCATGAGTCCGACTGGAGGTTCATGCCGAATTTGAAGAAATTCTCTCCAGGCGTTCCTGAGATATTTCATTCACAAAATGGGACGGACAGACAACGAATGCACAATGGACGGACGGACGGACAACCCGAAAACATAATGCCTCTGGCCACGGCTGTCGCCGGCATGGAGGCACAAAAACAGGTGTCAGAACACTCCGCTCAGGAAACCTGCCTGGGCTCCAGGTGAATCTGTTCGGCATGTGGCCGAGTGCCATACACAAGGCTGGGAACCCAAACCTCCTGCCCTGGCCTTGAAAGCACAGCATTCTGCTACACAACCAAAAAAACATCAACAGCCAGAGGCCCACACGGACCAGACTAGGCTGCACAGACACTGTGGTGTGTGTATGTATGTGTGTGTGTGTGTGTGTGTGTGTGTGTTTGTTGGGGGGTAGAATGTCAATGGAAAAATGAATTAGGCTCCTGTCAGACAGTGCGCTCTGGGGCTCCGAGGTGGGAGAGACATTAGGTGGACTTTTAATTAAAATCGGCTGGACGTGTTATTCAGGGCCTGGCCGTGTTACTCAGGGCGAACTCGACAGGCGAGACATAGACACCCCCTCATCGGCACCATATCACGAGCGACTTTCTGTGACGCTGCAAAGGTGCAGTAAAGCACAGAATGCACTGGCAGGGCTCCTGGTGAATTCCAATAGGATTTCTGCATGCTTGCATGCTATCCTCGTTAGCATGACAATACTTTACTTGTTAGCATGTCGATGGTATCCTCATTAGCATGTTGATGCTTTACTTGTTAGCATGTCGATGGTATCCTTGATGCTTTACTCGCTAGAATGTTGATGGTAATCTCGTTAGCATGTCAATGGTATCCTTGTTAGCATGTCGATGCTTTACTCATTACACTGTGCGGCTGAGCGCAAAGCTGATTCATTCTTTAAGAAGGACTCGCACATCCACTCCTAGTCCAACATCCACTCAACAGCCCGATTCATACTTCCTTGCACAACCCTTGCAACAAGTGTTGTATGACAAAAATGACGCACTCTCAACTGAAAAAAGTGTCGCAGAACATTTTCTCAGTGTCGTGTACCTGCAGAATTTTGTAATGTCACAGACAGTCAAACTTTGTCGCACAGTGCTGATTGAACATTGAAGTTCATTCCCATGGATACACACTGGATGAACACTTGTTGAAAAGGTCGCACGACAAAGTATAAATCAGGCTTTACACAACACTCACCTCCTGCCTAAGGACCACAGTAGAGACTTACATCCCCCAGAAGCAAATCCAATCCTAATCTTACA
Source organism: Conger conger (assembly GCF_963514075.1). Classification (NCBI taxonomy): domain Eukaryota; kingdom Metazoa; phylum Chordata; class Actinopteri; order Anguilliformes; family Congridae; genus Conger; species Conger conger. Next base: position 14,377,659 of record NC_083763.1, on the reverse strand, counting down.
TCAACCAAAACACGATGCACGACCAGCGATCCGGCCAATTACACCGCAAATCCAGGGATTAGCACCCCTTCTCACCTCCTGCCTAAAGACCACACTAGAGATTTATAGCCCTCCGAAGCAAATCTAATCCTAATCTAACATCAGACAAAACCCAGGGCATAACCAGTGATCCGGTCAATTACACTGCAAAACCAGTGAATCGCCCAAATACACTACAACATCGGGGATTAGCGCCCCTTCCCTCTGCCCGTCTCCAGACCACACCGCAGGCTTACTTTCAGCAGAGCGTACAGCCCACAGAACTGCAGCCCAATCTGGCAGGATCTGACAGGAGATCTGGGAGGAGACGGGCGGTGTGTGTGTGTGTGTGATTTTGACGGGAGCGGAGTTGGAGGGGAATGAAGTTAATTTCACAGTGGCTGCACAGGGGGGCGAGGGACACGGGCGCCTTGCGTGGTTTAACATACTGTAATTACCAGAAAAGTGAAAACGACTCCATTTAAAAAAATAAAAAAGACGGACACGGAAAAAAAACATTTGCGTTAAACAGAGTTGAGGGGTGCACCCATGTGAGGAAATTCACTTTTAACGAGCGACAAGGAAGAGATTACCACTCGTGGCAGGAAATGGAGGTTTTAGGAAAAGTTGGTGGATGGGCGGGGGGTTACAAATACAGAAATAAAAAGATAAGTAGGGAGACAGTGAGTAAAAACAGTACATGGTTGATTCCTTCTTTTTAAAAAATATATGTTTCTTCGTTGTCAGATATCTTGATGGATCGTAAATGATTTTCTTGCAATATATGGCGTATCGCAGAATCACCCGTATCGTGACACAATCCTATCGTGGGAAAAGTATCATAATAGTGTCGTATCGCAAGTTACTCTGTGACTCCGACCCCTCGTGTGTGTGTTTGTGTGCACTTGTGAAGCCATAGTGTAAGTGTCTATTCATCTTTTATCTAACAGAACCACAGGCAGCCATTCCCCCCAAGGCAGGGAGCATCTGCAGAAGAGACTGAAATTTACTATTTAAAAAAACAGAGAGAAATATAAACAGAGAGAGAAAGGAAGATGGTGCGAGTGAGATGGTCATGCCTTCAAATCACGGCTTTGCTGGAACAAGGAAAAGTTTTTGTTAAAATTGGCTGGAAATTGCCAGACCAAACCATCACACCACTTTCACCATTCAGACCCTGTGATTTTTTTTAAATGTTAATCATACTTTTAAAATATTATAGCACCAATACTGCTGAACAGAGAAGAAGCCTTACAAAACAAACACAAATAAAATGGGAAAACCTCTCATGGAACGTGGGGGAAAAGTTGCATTTTGAGGACCGGGTGACTTGCCCAAATCTCTCAACTGAAAGAATTTAAAAAAGGACCCAAAAAAAACAGTATCTTTATTTTCTCCATTTTAAAGGCGGGATTCAATTTGCTGGTCCTTAAGCATGGAGACGCTTCCGGCTCCTTTCTGATTTCCCCCAATTTACTTTCAGCCGGTGCAATCACAACACATTTCCACACTTCAGCACAGGCCCTGTCTCCCGGAGATAAACCGCCGCTCCGATAAGCCCGGGGGGACGACAATAAAGGAAAGACTTTCTGCCAGAAAATTCAGCGCCGGCCCAGGTACGCCTCTACGTACAGACGGACGAAAACAGAGTGAGGTCTGACCGCTCAATTAGGATGTGTTACTACAACTCGGGAGGATCTACTCAGAAAACATTTGATTTGTAAACCTAGCTGCAAAAAAATACATTTTTACATAAGCTCTCATCCCAGCTTTACCTCACTGCTAACCAAGGCCATGGTCTTTTCTGCCTGCGTCCAGTGAAATTAAGTTCATACCCAAGGCACCAGGGGCCCTGTTCCACAAAGTAGGATTACTGAGTTAGCCGGATAACTGCACCGACTAAAACCCAGAATCCTCCCAAATCCGGAACATAGACTAAAAAAGTAAGGAGAGCTGTTCCGGGTTTTGTTCAGTGCAGTCATCCAGCTAACTCAGTAATCCTGCTTGATGATACACCCACCAGGCCTCTCCAGCTTACCCACAATGCTCCAGTTTGAATCATCCTGGTGGACAGTGTTTTCTGCTGGCTTCGGTGTGTTTCAGTTCTTGAAAATGAAACAAATCATTTTTCTGGTCTAAACTGGATATTGGTTAAAAGGAAACAATCACTGCCCACAGCCCACCACAATCATCTTCACTTCCTAGCCACATATACATTACATTACATTATTGCCATTTGACAGACGCTCTTATCCAGAGCGACGTACAGTTGATTTAGAGTAAGCAGGAGACAATCCTCCCCTGGAGCAATGCAGGGTTAAGGGCCTTGCTCAAGGGCCCAACGGCTGAACGGATCTCACTGTGGCTACACCGGGATTAGAACCACCGACCTTGCGTGTCCCAGTCATTTACCTTAACCACTACTCTACAGGCCGCCCCTGTCTTATATAGTTTTCACTATATGTGTGTGTGTGTATATATATATAGTTTTGAATTGTTCCCTCTAGTGGTGGGAGGGGTCACTGCAACAGTCAGTGCAGCGCAGCCACTGGCCACCTTTCTGGAGGACTGACAATCTGGCTCTTTGGCCGTGGGCCTCAGTCCACTGAACTCTTCACCAACTAACAAAGTGGGCAGAGTGGCACGTATTGCCATCGCAATTTCAGTGCATGTGCAAACAAGACAGTGAGAGAGTTTAAAATTGTGCTACGGACTTAATCAACAGTCGGTGATTGTTGGTCATCCGGTCTTGTTTCTACATGCATAAAGCATAAAGCATAAAGCAAAATGGCTCCTTTCTGACCAGAATGAAGTGTATCCATAGCAACCTTATCTACGGAGAGAAAAAAGGGAGTGGCTAAATAAACTGAGGAGAGGCACAGATCAGTGTACAAGCTGAAAGATAAAAATGAAGGTTTGACGACATGCACACCTCCCCCAGGACTCAGAGGAGGAGCGCCACCTGTTGCTCAGTTCTGGTAATGCAAGACACCTCAGCCCACTGCTGCTAATACCTCCAACTGATACAAATACAAACATGCACATGCACACACACAGAACATGCAACACACACCCAACACACACGCGAGTGCGTACACACACAACCTGCAACTTACACTCACACACACATATATATATATATACACACACACACACACACACACACACACACGTCCACACGTCCACACCCCCAACACATGCACAGGGGCATGCATGTGCACGCACCTTAAACAAAGGCACACACACACGCCAGGACACTCAATACATACGACATATATACACACACACACAGTGTTCACAGCCAATGGGGGTGGGCTTGGGAGAGGGTTCATTTCCTTGGGGCAGAATTGATTTCTGTTTACTGTTTGGTTTAAGGGGGATGGAGAACCCAAACATAGGCTTTTAATTGATCATTTATCCGTCCCCCTGTCAGTGTGGTCTGCGGCCGGCAGCTGGGGACTTTGGGGTGATTAATAGAGGGGTAGTGCCGGGCCTAATGAAATATCCAGCATGATAAAGCCACACTCTGACTGAACCGCTGCTCCTAATGAGATCACACACACGCCACCGAGTGAGGGATGATGGGAGAGCGACACCGAGATCAGCGCTCTCACCATTCAAACACACACACACACCACTTACACACACACACACACCACTTACTTACACACACACACACACACCACTTACACACACACACACACACACACACACCACTTACACACACACGCACACACACATAAACCACTTACACACACACACACCACTTACTTACACACACACACACACACACACCACTTACACACACACACACACACCACTTACACACACACACACACCACTTACACACACACACACACCACTTACTTACACACACATACACACACACCACTTACACACACACGCACACACACATAAACCACTTACACACACACACACCACTTGCACACACACACACACACATACACACACACACACACACAGAGCGAGGGATGATGGGAGAGCGAGACCAAGATCAGCGCTCTCACCATTTAAACACACACACACACACACACACACACACACACACCACTTACACACACACACACACACTTACACACACCGAGTGAGGGATCATGGGAGAGTGACACCGAGAACAGCATCCTCTCACTGTTTAAACACACACATCATTTAAAACAGACAGCACTCACACACACACACCTCCTAAACACACACCACTTAAAAATACACACCCATTTAAAAACATAAACGCACACCATTTAAAAACAATGCACGCACACCATTTAAACACACACGCCCCATTTAAACAGACACCACTTGCGCATGCCAGTTGCACACGGTTATGTACACACACAATTTAAACACACACCACTTAAAACCTTAACACATGAGCTGCCACAGCAGAAAGAAGAGTGATGAAGGAGAAGATTTGGAAAGCACACAGAGGCACAAGTGGGTGAGTGAGGGTCGAGAAACAATGACGGAGAACAACTGAATGAAACAGAGCAAGAGAGAGAAGATAGAGGCAGAGAGAGAGAGAGAGAGAGAGAGAGAGAGAGAGAGAAAGCGAGAGAGAGAAAGAGAGAGAGAGGCAGAGAGAGGCAGAGAGAGAGACATAAACAGAGAACACAAACAGGCAGAGTTCAGACCCTGTCCACGTACAGGCTCAGTGACCACACCTCGGCGACTGGGAAAGGTGGACATAAAGGGTCATGGCTGCCCAAAGATGAGTGTTTATGGGATCACTGAGAGGCAGAGAGAGATGCAATTCCTCCCACACGGTGAGAAATATATTGAGGTAAGAAAAAGTATGTTTCAGTAAATTTTCTAAACTTCGAAACAACTTTTCTGGCCTGAAAAATGAGAAACACAAATTATTTCAGGAGAAGGGCCAACAGCGCCACCTACTGGACACATTTCAGCCTGTCACAAGCTAAGGAACAGAGAATAGCAGCCACCAATACACTATAACCACTGTACTGACAGTGTAAAAGCTTATATGTACATTTAAACATAATCCCCAATCATAATTCACCATTTTAGTGCAAAACGAAATCCTTAGTTTCATTGTTTACACTACTTGCGTCTTCCCGCTTTCTATTGAAACTGTTTGCATAATGCTTTGGCAATATTTACTGTGTGCATTTCATGCCAATAATGTATACTGAATTTAAATGAACTAAGGGAGGGAGGGGGGGAGAGAGAGGGAGAGGGGGGGAGGGAGGGAGGGAGAGAGAGAGAGAGAGAGAGAGAGAGAGAGAAAGAGAGATCTGTATTAAGAATGGAGGGGGCATGATGTTATTGTGGCTACACCTAAGCACATTTGCTCATTCAGAATCCCCGACAACACAAGATCAGCCTGGAAGGTAAGACTGAAGACAGAAGCACACGATTCAGAACCAAAGACCTGCAACACAGGCCACCCACAGAGAAACAGGTCACCAGCTCAGCCTGGCCTGTGTGCCAATGAGCTACTGTAACAAGCTAGCGACCTGCTAGCGCTTATTTAAAAGAACAAAAAACATGGTTCCTTTTCTCCGTTTCATTTATCATACCTTCACGGATTGCTAGAATACATCCCAATGACAGCAGGCAAGAAGAAAGGCATGGTTCGTTAAAGACACGCTGAAACGGAAGAGAGGGATGATGGGAGAGCGACACCGAGATCAGCACTCTCACCGTTTAAACACACACACACACACACACACACACACACATACACATACACATACACATACACACACACCACCGAGTGAGGGATGATGGGAGAGTTAGATACGACGTATACACGACGGAAACGGATCTTTTGAGGGAATTTCTGAAAGGCGGGGAGTCCATTTGACTGAAGGATAGTGATTGAAGGGAAGCGGAAAATTGACAGACATTCTTGACAGTCTTTCCAGGAAGTGGATGGGGGGCAAACGCGCTTAAATAACGCCTGAAACATACACTCCCGATGCTTTAAAGAAAACTCCCCTCGAACTTTAATCAATAAACACCAATAATAATACGTGTAAATTAATTCATCAATAGCAGGCAGGGAAATGCTGAAAAGTTTGACAGTATCGATTCTGGCAGTGACAGAGGAGACGGTTTTAATCCCGGTAATCTTGTCGCGGGAGTGCGGAGGCATGCGCTCGTTCCTCGCGTTTAAACAGCTGACTGTGCCGCCTCGCGCCCCGTCATGCAAGTTGCTTTGGATAAACGTGTCAGCTAAATAACGAAGTGTAGTTCCCGCACTATCCGCGCCCATTCTAACATAAACATATTATTTCGAAAATAAAGCATTCAAAATACTTTAACTCTTTTAAGATGCGGGCCAAATGTGACGCATAATCTGATTAACCAAAACGGACAACCGTGACACAATTTTTCCTCTGAAAAGAAAAGACGTTCCCCCACATGGTTTCAGTAATCACGAGTAATTTTACGGTATGCTAATGGTTTAAAGTATCTGATTCCTACACAGTACGTAGGAGGGAAAAGGCCACAGGGGATTGGAGACGTTGGTTGAGATCGGAATAGGAGGAATTCACAGTCACTGGTCAATTCAGACAGAGGCAGAAATAGGGATAAACATGCCTCTATGATTGAATGTTGTCGTCATACCTCACTGCGTAGCTGTGGGCTCCAGGTACATCTACGATTCTCTTTGAAATACACGCGCACACACACAGCACTTCAGTCAGCTCGAGCGCGTATAATCTCTCCGGAGGAAAAACTCTGCTGAGAGGTTGGACTGGTTTAATCATGAACATGGCAGTTTATTTGGAAATACTGCCCTCAAATGGCTACCGATAAACCTACAACACCTAAACCGCCACCACATGAGCTGCTTCCTAAAACTGGAAAAAATGCATCCTCCAGACAGGAGAAGGAGATGACGGGAGGAAAGAAGGATACATTATTTTTACATACCCATGCACACACATACCCACAGACTCACACACCCATAGCCCCCTATACCAGTATTCCTTTCGAATAGAGTAGGTTGTCCTTCGCATTTACATTACATTACATGGCATTTAGCAGATGCTCTTATCCAGAGCGATGTACAACGAAGTGCAGATGAAACAAGTATAACTGCGAAGAGGACCTGAGAGGACAGTACAGTTCTGAGTCCTAGTGTAAAAATACAGATAATCAGAACCCTTGAAGGGTACAATCAACTTCCACAACTCTTGCCCACATAGTAAAATAAATTCAAACCTGAGGCACTCAGAAGAGGGCAGGTACAGGGCCAGTACCGATGGGACGTGGGAGATGGGTTAGGAAAGGTGAGGTATTAGAAATGGGGTATTAGAACAGGTGAGGTTTGGGGCCGAAACAGGAGGGACAACATCACACTTAGAGACAACCTGTCTGTAAGTGCAGCCATTGCAAGAACAAGGACGGGTTAATTCGCTCGTTTTCATGCAGAATGACCACAGTCTCAGTCAGACAGGAGGGACTGACTGCATGTAATGTAGCCACAAAGACGGGTTAATTCGCTCGTTTTCATGCGGAATGACCGCAGTCTCAGTCAGACAGGTGGGACTGACTGCATGTAATGTAGCCACAAAGACGGGTTAATTCGCTCGTTTTCATGCGGAGTGACCGCAGTCTCAGTCAGACGGGAGGCACTGACCAGGACTTGGGCTCTCCGAAGTGCAGGTAGTTGATGCTGTAGAGGTCCATGTCCTCGGTGTGCCAGGCGAAGGTGGTCTTCCACATGCCGAAGTAGAGGTAGGGCGTGTTGACTCCCTCGATCACGATGCCGCACTCCTGCTCCACCATGTCCAGCAGCGTGTTGAGCCGGCCGATGTTCCACTCCCCGATGTCCTGGACACGGACAGACAATCGTTTATGTTTATTATTCATAATCATGAGCTCCATTATCATGAAAATCTGTAGGAAACGTTTGAGCCTTTGTCTTTATTTTGCCATATTCTGCTGTTACTGCAGCAGCAGAAGTAGCACATAAAGCATCCGCGCTACTCATATCAGAAACTTTATCTTTATTACCTTTGGCAAAGAAGTGTATAAGAGACGAGCAAAAGCACAGTCGCTAAATTGCTAGTGCGTGAACATCATCGTGAAATTGTAATTATGTACGATTTATGTTTATGATCTCCATTATCGTAAAAATCCGTGCGCTAAGTTTCGTGCCTTTGTCTTTTTCTTGAAATAGTACACCGGGTGTATCGGTGCAATGTGAAGGCACACAAATGCTTCATGAGTGTCTAGATGTACAAGAAATAATGAGTCAAGTTCTTGTGACCAAAATGTTTGTTTGCCTTGATAATAAATCAATATTTTCTTAAAGTCTCTTTAACTCAGATTTATTCTATTGTTATGCCAGAGCACGGTGCTCATATTTACTATATCTCCATTGTCATCATATCTAGGATTGGTATTGCATGGAGACCTAACATTTGTTTTGAACACCAATGGATTGCCATTTGGTCTTTTAAACATAAAACTGAAACTGAAATAGCATGGCTATAAAGGTGTATTTTTATGCTCAGAACATCTGTGTGTTTGGACTTCTCTGAATGTTTTATAGGAGGAAAGAAATGCAAAATTTCACATCTTCCTTAACTTGAATTTCCCTTCCAAACAAGTGAGCTGAGAGAATTGATCAAATGACTACAAGACCAGGAACTTTCACAGCAGACAGAGCAGACTAAAATCACTAGATGGCGCCAAAACCATACTACTTATTCAGTGAAACTGACCTATTTTTTCTTAGTGAACTTGCTAACAAAAGAATACTAAGTGAACAACCAGTCAAAATGTGACCAGAGGAGTCTTTCAAAACATTTTTAGGGAAGCTTGTAAATATTGAAATGAGGCCTAATATAATCCAGGAGCGTTATTTCCCTGCCAAATACTGAACTCAAACACGAGCAGCCAGTTCCACTCCATTCCCCGCTGTCACAGAAAAGCCACAGCTCACTTCCTCAGCGCTCAGACCAGCAGCTGTCAGTCACAGAAGCCCCACCCACCGCTCGCACGACATCACCGAGCCCCACCCACTCACCGGGTCGTAGAGCGAGCCGCTGATGTCGGCTCCGTATATGGGCGACACGAAGGTCAGGTTCTTCCAGTACTTCCTTTCCAGGTCGTCAAAGTCTTTGTGTGGAGGAGTGCAGTACCTACAGAGAGGGGAGGGGGAGAGGGAGAGAGAGGGGGAGAGAGAGAGAGAGAGAGAGAGCGAGAGAGAGAGAGAGGCCTATTCATTACAACTGGCCACTTTGAAAGTTGCAGAAACATGTTCAGCTCAGTGTCAACTGTAACTAGGTGCTGGTCCTACAAACAGTATTCATTATTTCTATGATTTTTTTACGTCCATTCCAAAAGCCTGTTTCATTTACGTCTTGTGTGACTAGTGACTACATCGGTTTCAATTCATTTAGGGGGGGATGAAAGTTTGTAATATTTTCTCTTTACACCATAAAATTTGTCCTTAATTAAATGAACCAGTTAAAGTGAACAAAAGAGCATACCTCAGCCTAACCCCACCACCGAGTCTCTTGACCCATGTATTTCACCCATGTTATACATCCCAGAGTGCAACCCATTAATGCGGCCGGATATTCACCGAGGCATTTCAATTGCTCAAGGGTAGACTAACATTGTGGGGAACTGAACCTGCAGCACCTGCTGTGGGCACAGATCCCTAACCGTCACGGCTGTGCCCCGTCTCACGCTGGGTAGGCCCCGCTCACAGCCAGACACCTGCCTTCACTGTCAGTGAGTCAGTAGCAGCTCAGTCCCCAAACACACACAACCAAAAAACAGGGCCTCTCGATTGGCCGTCCGTGAAATTACCCACAAACCTCCCTTTCCCTTCACATATACTATTATCCTTATGAAACTGATTCGGCCTTTACAAAAAATTTAGAAGGCGGACAGGATTTTACAGAGTCAAAAGAAGGAATGAAGAATGAGCAACTTCGTCATAATATGTTTAAGTGTTTTTAAAACAAAAAATCTATTACAAAGAGACTAAAGTGCACTGAAGCAGGTCCTGGGTTAGAAAGCAAGCCACGGATGTGCATCTTGTTTCTGACGTGCAGGATCTCTGCTGCAGCTCAGGAGACCGTGACTACACACGCCGCAGACCTGACAGATGGCAACAATGGGCGATCGGCACAAGATGGCCGCCCTCCAGGCCAGACCTCCACTCCCTACATGAGGATCATGCCCAGAGACCGGCTTTCACCGCTGATCCAACTGCATGGAGATCTACTGCCTCCTCTCTATCAGACCTCTCTCTTCAGAAGCCACAAAAGGAAAAAAGTGACTTGGCGCTACTACACGTGCCCCTAGATAATCTTTTTTGAAACTTATTTACAAGCAGAAATCTGATGAAACTACTGCAGGTTGCAGTTTGCATTTGTGCCAACGTACACAGTAAGGCATGGCCATATTGATATATGCCCCAGAATTTCCACATGGTTAATCTCTGGTCAAAAGCCTACTTGCGTTAATGATTTCTGTGTACTTTAAAGGGTAAATCTGCTTCCAGTCAGCAACTCACAGAACCACGCTGCCAATTCTCTTGTTGACAGTCGTGGCTAAAATCGATATATTGATAAATACATAAGATCAAAAATATGTGATTAGAATGTTCTTACACTAACTGCGCATTCTAATGCTGATGTAACAATCACTACTGGTGACTGAAAGCAATGGAGTTCTAGAACATTGACTACCAACCAAACATTCCAAAATGATTTTATTCTATTGAATTCTATTCAGACCTGGGACAAATACGTAATTGTTTTGGATTCAAATACATTTCCATTGCTTTAATGAGCTTGTCTCATGTATTGGAACCTAAGTAATACTCTCAACAAGTACAAATCCCAACTTCTGGTCCTCGTGGTTGACTCAACAAGCCAGGATGAATCGAGCACAGAAAAGTATTCGAATCCAAAACAATTACGTGACAGGTCTGACTCTATCGTGTCCCCCAGCTGGTGGGTACGTACTTCTTGCTGTTGGCGAGCTTGCGGTACTCCCCCACAGTTATGGGCTTCTTCTGGATGTTGTACTGGGTGAAGAGGCCGGACTGGCCTGTCACCACCTGCATGATGGGAGCTGGGATCACCATCTCCTCGATGGTGTCGTACGATCGCCGCGGTTTCCACTCCTTTGGCGGGATCACCTGGTCGACAGGGTGGACAGGCACAGAGAGGGAGGGAGTGTGCATGGCTGTCTCATTCTCTGCCCTCTTCTTCTACTCTTAAGTGCACAACTCCAGTCCTCCAGTGGAGGACCACTTTGTGCATATGCAGCTTCATTTTTTAAACAGCAATTTACCCCAGTGCTGGTTCACTCCCATATCAAACCCACAGCAAAACTGTGCCAAAGAAACTGCCACAGATGACTTCCAGTATCTCAGAACAGATCAGCCCTCATTGTGGGTGTCTGTTTAAAGTCAGTGATCTGTGAACGGTACTCTATTGTCACAGTTGGTGGATTTACATTTGGGAGGATTGTTCTGAAATTTAGAGACTGGTGGTGCAGTATGTCTAAGGTGGTTAGGAAATTGAACACATCACCAATCTGTCAATCAGTCAGCCAGTCAGTCAGACAGTCAGTAAATCAGTGAGTAAGGCAGTCAATGAATCAATGAGTGAGTCAGTGAATCAGTCAGTGAGTGAGTTAGTGAGTCGATTGGTGAATCAGAGTGAGTGAGTCAGTCAGCGAATCAGTGAGTGTTAGTGAGTCGATTGGTGAATCAGAGTGAATCAGTCAGTCAGTGAATCAGTGAGTGAGTTAGTGAGTCAATTGGTGAATCAGAGTGAGTCAGTCAGTGAATCAGTGAGTGAGTTAGTGAGTCGATTAGTGAATCAGAGTGAGTCAGTGAGTGAATCAGTGAGTGAGTTAGTGAGTCGATTGGTGAATCAGAGTGAGTTAGTCCGTGAGTGAATCAGTGAGTGAGTTAGTGAGTCGATTGGTGAATCAGAGTGTCAGTCAGTCAGTGAATCAGTGAGTGAGTTAGAGTCGATTGGTGAATCAGAGTGAGTCAGTCAGTCAGTGAATCAGTGAGTGAGTTAGTGAGTCGATTGGTGAATCAGAGTGAGTCAGTCAGTGAATCAGTGAGTGAGTTAGTGAGTCGATTAGTGAATCAGAGTGAGTGAGTCAGTCAGTGAATCAGTGAGTGAGTTAGTGAGTCGATTGCTGAATCAGAGTGAGCGAGCGAGTGTCTGTACCTTTGCCAGGCCGGCTCGATGGGCGCCCTGGGTCTCGATGTAGGTGATGTACTTGGCGAAGTCCTGGAACTCCTCCATGGTGGGCCGGAAGGTCATGATCTTACAGCCCGGGTTCTGGGCCATCGGGCTTTCCACAGACATGGCGGCAGGGGTCGCTGCAGAGGAGGAGAGGAGAGCCTGGCTAGAGCATCGAGCAACACAAACCAGTGGCGTAAAAAGCCACCATTTTAAAACTCAGCTCTCTACTGCCCTCTAGAGGAGGAAGAGCTGAAGCATCGAGCAACATAAACCTGCACAGCAGGGCCATAGACCAAGTGCCTGTTATGTCACGCAGTGTATCCATGGGCTTGTGAGAATCGTTTTGAAACCCTGGAAGTTTACCAGCACCGCCATTTTGCAGACTGCGAGCGAGATCAATGAGATCTGTCCCTTATTCATCCACAAAGCATTGCGGTACTGTCCTAAAAACATGATAAAGAAAATCGGCACATGGGGAGGCAGAAAACAGACTTCAACTACATTTTCTTGTGAGAAAAAAATTATAGACTTTGCATTTTTCCCGCAACTGAATCATTGACTTTACACTGAAAACGGGTCTGAATGACCAACACAGGAGCCAACCGCATGGGCACTAGTGAGCACTGTGCCTTACAGTCTCTCAGCATGACCAGGAAATGAGCCTCAAAAAAGAAGCACCGTTTTGGCCGTTTGGTTTCAACACAAACCAGCTGAGCAGGATTCACCACAAAGATCCAACAAGCTCTTTACTGCCCTCTAGAAAAGGACCTTAAAGTGAAAGTAACATGGTGATTGACAAGGAGCAACTTTTTTTTGGCTGTCAGTCAGAAGTGAATTTTACACAGTACATGTTATTTAGCAGATACTTGAATGCAAAGTGATGTACAGTTGATTAGACTAAGCAGGAGACAATTCCCCTGGACCAATGTGGGGTAAAGGGCCTTGCTCAAGGGCCCAACAGCTGGGCAGATCTTATTGTGGGCACATCGTGGATCGAAACAGAGACAAATACCTTAAGCACTACGCTACAGGCTGCCCCAAAGCATGTGTGCATAAAGACAGGCTTCTGCGTGTTAGTCCTCCTACACTCGTTATCAAAACAGGCACACGTCACATCAAAAGGAATTTGTATTAGTTTACAAGGATTAACATTTTGCTGCTATTGTTATTAACGTTTATATGCAGAAGGCCTTTGGCATTCCAACCTGTCACATGCTCCTTGTAGGAGCAAGGTGCAAGGAGCTAGGAAGGATTTGTGTGCAAGGAAAGACAAGCGCATCCTTTGCAGAAGTATTTATTCAGGGTTGACATAAATGATCGAACCGCAAATCCACCTCGGCCCTTCTGGCACGTCTGAAAGTGACGAGGCTCCAAACTGACGCTCGACGTCTGCCTAATACACGTTTCCTCCATTCCTCCGTCCTCGTGTCCTTTCCTCGCTTCCTTTCCTTGCCTCCTCCGATGGGTGGAGCTAGGAGCGAGGACAGGAGGCTAGGAAAGAACGCAAGGAGGTATAAAATAAGCGACTGGAAAGAGCCCATTGAGATTGGTGTTAATCTGCTGAAATGTTTAAGACCACACCCAGGTCAAGACTACCGTTCAGTTCACCAGTTTCGCTCTCAGCCATCCAGACGTGACCTTCTGAGGAGAACCGGTCCTGCAGAGTCTCTCTCCCTCACTCAGGCCCGTAGTCTCAGGGGCTGGAAGACCACGTGAAGGAGAGAATTCCTAAAACTGCACCCTTTCGACCACCTGCTGAGCCTCAAACCCAGACACGCTCCACCAAGGGAGGAAAGAACAGGGTGAAAGTGTCAATTGGCCCTTTTCCACTGACGTACCAATGCCGTGAAACTGTGGTCACAGGTTGAGGATGCGGTTTCATCGCCGGCAGAAGCGTATTGTGAATAGTTCTCAGAACAACATGTCGCTAACCTTCCAGAGAAGTACCAAAAAAGGAACTACGGGGAAAGGCTAGCCTTTCTTTCAATCGCGGACTGATCGAACACAAACATCCTGCGAATCAAGGCAAACCAAGCGCCATTTTTGAAATACCCAATGGTAATTAAATGAAATAAATGAATTTAGAACAGCCTAACTCTGGCTTGAGTCATTCATTGGGTTTAAACATGGAGGGCCAGTGTAGAACTTTGAATGCAGGACTGTTGCTTCGAAACAACCGAAGGCTGAAGCTTTATGGTTGTCGCACTGCTCAAATTTTAAATAATTAAACTTCTGGATTCAGGTTGTTATTTCAAGCTTAAGATCCATAAATAAGAGCTGATGAGCAATCCTGTGTTTCAGTTTCACTTCTGTTCAAGCAAAGCCTGTTTTGCCCCAACACGGCAGACTGTGGGAACTTTAACCACGCGGATAATCTTGTTCTTGCTGGCAGACTGAAAAGTTTTGTGAACTTTTCAATCACAGCCCATTTTGTTCCCAGCTTGTTCTTTAAAAAATTAGAATGTTGTAAATGTCAAGAATGTATAGATAATATGAGGGTCTCATTTTCAGGTTGGAATACATGATCGAGTCGTGTCATGAAGAAACTAGGAATACCTTTTTTTTTTTTTTAAACACTACAGGTCTTTGCTACAAATGAAAATATAAGCAGTCATTTTACCAAGAGTCAATAAGGGCCAACAGCATTACCTTCTTTAGCCTTTGTACCCTTCTTACTCCCACTAGTGGACATAACATACATAGCAGGAAGCACCTAAAAGTATTTCATGGCAATGCAATCATTTTTTATAAATAATCTTTTGATCCTGCTGACAGCAACTGCTTTAAGTGCTATCTTTCCACCATTAGCCTCCGTATTGTGCTGGTAAAACACACTTTCAGGGAAATGAGGCTGTCTTAACAGGTAGCCAGAGATTACCATAACGGATTTGACCTTTGAAACTGACAGAAATATTGCTCAACTGCTGCCGATTCACCGATATTCGTTGAATTATTCCATTAACACTGCTTGCAGCAATGGCTTTCTGGCAGGCTTAATATAAAAATTCATCTCAGCCAATATAAGCACTTTTTAGAGAAGCGATAATCCTCCTGTAGTTTCTATATTTTGCTTTCAGCAGAGCTTGGATAAAAGATACTTTTAAATGAGAATAAATAACCTACTTCCCTTTACTATGACCATCCTAAATCTAAATCAGTTAGTGGGCAATGTTAAAAGTCAAATTGCTGGTTGAATGGCTCATTTCCATGCAGGCCTAGTAGTTCACAAGCGGTACACCTGTTCCTGTATGGTCTCTTGGTCAGGAAGGGAACTGCAAACAAACTGAAGACCATGGAGTCTTCAAACCAACTCAAGGACAGGCCATATCAATACTTTACACAGCCTGTACTGTGTGCCATAATATGAACTAGGCTGAGAAATGCAACCTGTATTTCAGAAGATATGCTGGGTGGCTTATATGCAAACAAGACCCTGGGCTCCATCCAATGGCATATTTTTCACCTCCTCCTTCCATTCCCATCTTCTCCTTGCTCCTAGCTCCACCCACCGGGGGAGGCAAGGAAAGGAAGCCAGAAAAGGAAGTGAAGACGGGGGCATGCGGAAAACGTGAATTGAGCA
The DNA here is from genome assembly GCF_963514075.1 of Conger conger. Classification (NCBI taxonomy): domain Eukaryota; kingdom Metazoa; phylum Chordata; class Actinopteri; order Anguilliformes; family Congridae; genus Conger; species Conger conger. The sequence continues at coordinate 14,361,837 of NC_083763.1, read as the reverse complement.
AACACAATGTAATTTGTCCTTCATACCTCAGTTTGAAGTGATGTCAGTTACAGACAGATGCGTGGCAGGTGGGGAGAGGTGAATCCACAGGTTGGATCATTTACACGTCACAGTTTCTGAAAAAATACGTCCGCAAAAGGATGTGCTCACGCTTACTTGGCCAAGAAATCTTCAGGAGCCTCCTAGCTCCTGGCTACCAGCTCCTTGAAAGAACATCTAACAGGTCGGAATTTCCTCAAAGTCCTCTGGTGGACTCTGGAGAAGCTCCACCATCTAACGTTCAACTAGACCCATCCAAAGTGCCTGTGGGAGGGTGAGATTCAGGACCATGATCTCTCAATGCTCACCAGCGACACACAGTGTCCTCCTCCACATCTTATCTGGGCAACATGAACATACAAACTGCAGCCTGGCGTGAAGCAGAAGCTTGATATGGTTATTAATGTCGCAATGTTCTGATGACTTACGCTGTTATATCCACTCCTCCATTACACCGAGTGGAGAATGGGCTCCCTCTCTATAGCCGGGTTCCTCCGGAGAATTCTTCCCATCAGGGAGTTTTTTTTCTCACCGCTGGGGGCAGCCTGAAGCGTATTGGTTAAGGTAGATGACTGGGACCCGCAAGGACCTGGCTTCGATCCCCGGTATAGCCATGATAAGATCCACACAGCCGTTGGGCCATTGAGCAAGGCCTTTAGCCCCACATTGCGGGGGGACTGTCTCCTGCTTAGTCTAATCAACCGCAAGTCACTTTGGATAAAAGCATCAGCCAAATAACATGTAATTAACTGTTTGGGGGAGTTTTTTTTCTACCTCATGGGCTTGTTATTTGGGGGGTTCAGGTCTGGCGTTTGACCTTCTGTAAAGCGTCTTTGTGACAGAAGTCTGTAAAAAGCGCTTTAGAAAATAAAATGTAATTGATGTCGTATGTTTCGCCGATATGAATGTGCTCTCCGCTGAACTGACAGCAACAATGGCTGCACCAGATGCAGAGTGAGAGATAAAGGGTTGAGGGGAAGAGAAAAAAAAATAAAAAATTTTCAAGAAAATAAAAATGGTTCACTACTGCCTCTCTCGCTGGTGTCTCCATTTCCATATCTCCGCCACAGAGATGGATTAATTTACTGCTGTGCAATCAATATTAATCTTTCAGCTTTCCCTCAGCTCCGCCAAGGAATGACTACACTGCTAACGCTGTGCCCATAATGTAGAGCCGCCTCGCCATACGTGACTTTGCTCTATTGAATTTACACCTGTACCACAAGGCCAAGTTACACACGAAAGCAAAGATACACATCTTTCATAAAACTGCTGATATGTTAGATGTGCAGGATTGAGTAACTGACTTCACACTGAGAGAATTTGCCATTGCTTTGCCACTATAAAACGGCAGAAGTCGAATAAACTTGAGGCTTTTGAGGCAGCCATTTATTTCAGAACGTAGCACGATTAGAGCGTCTTGAGCAACTAAGCATGAATGACATTTTTAAACAAGCACTTAACAGCCACAAGTTCACAGCCAATGAAAACATTCAGTCAGAGAACCTGCAGATTGTTTGTTTCTTCTGAACGCTGTTTGAAGTCTCTACCACAGGTATAGCAAAACAAGACTCGGTCTGGTTGTTTGTTACATTTTTCCGATCGTCTCTGGGTAACAACTTATGCGAACGGCGAATTTGCTCACCAACTGTGTTCACTTCTGAAGTTCACCACAAATGTTCAGTTAGTTTTAGCTCGAATGGTAGTACTAAACAAACTCTATTCTAGGGCTGGGTCAGCTAAACACACGAGTGAGTACGCAAAACAAGATCAGCCCCACTTAAACACCGCTGGGTGTCTAATTGCATGCATGTTATCAACTGATATTCCAACAAACGAAAGATACCCTAAAGCACCTTTGTTGCTCAAGGACGGGGTAAAAACCAAGCGTGAAGACAGAAAATATGGGCCGATTTGATCATTTTGAAAAGGTTCAGCCTTTTCGAAACCATAGCAAAAGATGAATCCCCTCGACCATTTGAATTGGGCCTCTCCCCTGCCTGGCGGAACAGAGAGGAGACACAGTGAGAACAGGGCCGGAGCGCACGGTGAGCGAGCGCGAATTTGCAATGCAAAAGTGGCACCGTCACCGCGAGCGATTTCAGCACACCACCCAGTGAACCCGGCAGAGGGCTAGGAAATCTGGGTAAGACATCTGCCAGGTGAACCACAGGCGTCACGACCTCGCCAGAGAAAACCGCCGGGTTCCGAGCACAGACAGTCGAGTTTTGCACTCTTTCAGTAAAAAAAAAAAAAAACCTCCAGTTATTTTAGGCAAAGTATCAAATTGTAGACCTGGTGTTTTGTGTCCCTATTTAGAATGGTTTGCTTTGACAGCGGAACACTCTAGATTACCTACACCCAGTTCTATGTTCTGTTTTCACACTTATTTGTTTTTGGGCCAAATTAACCCATTTAAACGTTTAGTAAAAGAGGAACATTTCTGAGAGTGGAACACTTATTTACGTGGAAAATGCATTTTTTTACGTGTTTTGCATTTTTATCTGTTTGCTGAATGCATTTTTGCCAATATCTATCTGAATATAATCAAGATAAAAAAATATTTGAGAATCAGTTCAAAACAAATATCAAACAAATTCATGCATTTTTTCAGATAAAATAAATTTTGGCTCCCCACGCCTTCATTATAGAGGATTTATACACACACTGTATCTTTAAATCACAAAAAATGAATGGCTCTACCATTGTGAAATGTGATCTAGCAGAGGTAAATGGGAACAAAAAACCAAATTAACTATTCAATTGGAATTGAGATAAAGTCGAGTATTTTTACATTTAATGTACAGCCTGACCATAAAATGCCGATCCCGGCTATATTTGAGCTAGGCTAACAGTTTCACGTGTGCTAATAAGTAAACAGAACAAGGGTTTAATCAGCTGCTGGCAATGGACATATCTAGTACTTATCAGGCAGTGCAGGCATTAGAAATGAAAACCAATGCCATACTATAATTACTCTGGCTGGATTCTTGGTGAGCTGACGTCAAAGCCATGATTGTCGTTAAAATTAAATGAGCATGGCCTGGCTCCATATGGTTCATTTATTTTTTATTAGAACAAATGACCTCAGGATATTAGCGTGAACATAAATTAGCATGAAGACACAGGAAATAACCAGTCCAAATGCCTGAAACTCAAATACATATTATTGTACTGATATAAACTGAAACATTAAAACCACCTGCTTAAACCACTTTTTTCATGTTTCAATTATTAATCATGAAAAAACTGGTTTAAGCAGGTGGTTTTAATGTTGTGGTTGATCGGCGTATACTTATAAAATATATAGTACAGATTGTTGATTTTTCATAAGATTATCTAGCTCGGTGAGGTGCTCATTACTTGTCAGAATCTGAAGTCATTCGCTAGAAAATCTTCTGCAGAAGTTGCTTCCTTTTTCACAGTAAATACCTGCCCAGCACATACTGAGTGACAGCATGCTTTGAGCTTATTGTGGAAAGTTGAACTTTTTTTGTGCATATGTACTATATGAAACTAATGTTGGGTCAGACTATGGCACAAGCTTAAAAAAGCATGCAACCAGCTACACAACTAGTACCTAGCTACCCATGCAACTTACAACAATGAACACTGGAAACCAGATTTTTATTTTATTTTTTATTTTTTTGTTACTGTCAGGCAATGATGTTTTATGAATTTCTCATAGTATACAGTCCCGGCCAAAAGTTGTCGCATGAGTGGACAAAAGTGACAATTGCTAATTACCCAACTCTTAATTAGCTAATAAAGTTAGGAAACAACACAAATTAATCATAAGTGTCTAAAGTTTATTAGAAGCTAGCAAAATGACATTTCAAAATCGTTACTAAATGTTACAGCTTGATAATGAACAGGCCAGTTTTGGCGCAAAGGCCAACTCCAATTTCTAGACCACAGTGAATAGGGAAGAAACAAACAAGGGGCTTGATTAGTCAGCTGTAGGTAACTGAGCTACAAAAGCAGAAATTTGACACTTTAAGCCATCAGGTTCATGCTCCACATTGCTTCTGTCAACATGCCCAAGATCAAACCAGAAACCAGTGCTGATCATCAAGAATCTCAAGTCCAAGTCTCCTGCTGAAGTTGCAGACATCTTCAATGTGTCTAAACGGCAGGTGGAGAGGATTCGCAAGCACTACCAAGAGACTGGTGACGTCCATGAAAGACCCAGGTCGGGCAGACCGCACAAGACAACTGCTCGAGACGACAGCTTGCTGGTCCGACCGTCAAAAGCCAGCCTCATGTCAACCGCCTCACAGCTCCAGGAGGAGTGGGCGCCAGCAACACCTGTTTCGTCTAGAACTGTACGGCGGATTCTTGCTCGCAATGGTCTCCACGGTCGTATTGCTGTCCAGAAACCAGCGCTAAACAAGAGACAGCTAAGAAACCGTGTTGCGTACGCCAAGGCCCACAGCCTGACGGAAGGTTGGACAGCAGAAAAGTGGCGAAAAATTGATTTTTCAGATGAATCGTCAGTTGAGCTCCATCCGCCAATATTGTCGACGACCCTCTGGGGCCCGTCTGGACCCACGGTTCACCCAGAAGACAGACAAATTTGGAGGTGGAAAGATTATGGTTTGGGGTTACATCCAATACGGAGGTGCCAGGGAGATCTGTAAGGTGGATGGTAACATTGACAGTGCCAAATATCAACAGATTCTTGCCACCCAGTACATTCCCAACTACAAGAGGGGTCAGATTTTTCAACAGGATGGAGCTCCTTGCCATACCTCAGGTTCCACTATGAAGTTTCTCAGGGGGAAGAAGATCAAGGTCCTTCAGGGATGGCCAGCACAGTCTCCAGATATTAATATTATTGAGCATATCTGGGGAAGAATGAAGGAGGAAGCTTGGAGGACCAAGCCGAAGAACTTGGAGGAGCTTTGGGATGCCTGCAAGGTGGCCTTCCATGCCATCCCCGATGACTTCATCAACAAGCTCTACGACTCTCTGCCAAACCAGATGGCAACTGTTCTGCAGGCCAAAGGAACCCATACAAGATATTAATTTCTTAACTTAATAGTCCATGATGAAATACTAGACTGATTTTTCATTTGGTATTTTATTTACTTTTTGAGAAAGATAAAATGTATTGATTATAATTTGATTTGCGACAAGACTTTTTTCCAGGTAGAAACTGGCTTGTTCATCATTATCAAGCAATAAACCTTATAAGCATCTATGAAATTTTTGTTTTGCTAGTATCTAAATAAATTTTAGACACGTATGATTCATTTGTGTCGTTTCCTAACTGTATTAGCTAATTAAGTTGGGTAATTAGCAATTGTCACTTTTGTCCACTCATGCGACAAAACTTTTGGCCGGGACTGTACATGAGACTTGTTACTTACGATGCGCAACTTAAACCTAATTACCAAAGAAGTCTGGCTACACACATGCTGAAACCAACACAAAACTCGTAATGGCCTATAACGTTGTCGATAGCTAGCTAATGTTCATTACGCACATAATCCAAACCCAATTCAGTAGTGAGCCAATGTCATTCAAAATGGTTGCTTGTGTTTCTGTTCAAAGTTGAATTCTAGAATTCAAAGTTGTATAGCATGACATTGAGATTAGAAATGAACTGTGTGTGTGCACGCAGTAGTTATGCAGCATGACGATCAGTTGGCTCCATCTGGAGGGTGATATAAGGCACGCACCAGTGTAAACACAGCAGACTAGTATTTAGGCATTTGATCGGGGCTTATGTCTTTGATGGGGGTTTATCATGCAGCTATCGACAAATGTATAGGCACTGTAGTAGGCCTATACCATATTTAAATCACATCATCATAAATAAAAAGCATTTTTATTCTACAACCATGTTCCGTGATATATTACCCAATAATTAATATATTGGAAAACATAATATTCAAAACAAAACATACAAATGACACACAACAATTAGTAATCAGCCAAGTAATTCCCATCCTTCAGAGATTAACAGAGCAAACAATTGCAAAACAATTTTCTTTCTTTCAAAAGTTAGGCTAAAGGCTACAGAATAGACTCTGGAAGACGCAACGTTAAAGTTACTGAATCTTAACCACAGACAGAAGTCACAGATAACCTCCAAGGGCCAGAGAGAAATACCTGTGATCAAAGTATCACCTTACAACTGACACAGCCCAAGTCTCCCAGAAGTCCTTTACGTCTCCCATATTTACGCCTCTGCTCCCAGATTCCCAAAAACCATGTACAAAATCCATGGATGATGCAATCGGGATAGAAACGACATCCTAGCATTTTTTCATATTAAAAACCAGAGAGGGGCTCCACCAATCAGATTATGGTTGTTTTCAATTAATATTCACCACAATTCTTTAAATATTTGAAGAGAAATTATAATTTGTACTTTGGCTCATCCTGACATTTCTATCAATTTCTGTCCACTTAATGGGTTTTGATTACGTCGACCGAAACGTTCTAGAGTGCTGAGGACGACTGATGTTGACTGAAACGTGTAAACAGTGCATTTTTTAAATTAATATCGAAATGTTATTCACAGCTTTAACGTTAGTGAAAACCGACTCACCAGAGGAGATTGGTTTAAAACTCACGCAAAGGAGCAATAACTAACAAGCAGTAGACAAAATATATGTTTTTAATCCAGTCCCGGCAGATGCGAAAATTGCCGTGAGTGATGAATAAATAAATAAATAATCAGCCCTCCAATTCAAAGCAATCCGTTCACGTTCATCTAACATTACGCCGAAGTTTGTTTTCTGCACAAAGGTAGCCTACAAACACAATGACATGCCTGCATTCTGCACATAGTTCAAGATAATTGGTGAGTAGACTGAATTAATGTTCTGTAATTAATCTTCTGTCATGCTAATAGCTAGTTAGCTAATATTACCATTTGTACCATAAAAATCCTGCTTCTTTAGAAGCCAAAAGATGTATGTAGCATCTGTCTTCCAGCATTTTAATGTTTCAACAACTTTTACAATGTATAGGGACAATAAAAGCAAATGCTGCATGAGTCTGACTATGTCGGTTAGCACTGAACATGTTTAACAACCTTGTAAGGAACTGATGAAGTGATACCACTCCAGATAAATAATGATATCTCAGCAACGATCTCAAAACCCAAAGAACATTTTTTTGGTAAGCGTTGATGACATTATAACCTAACTTTTTTGAAAATGGGTTTCTTACACAAAAGTATTTTTAATTGACCATGACCCCAGTACTCTGCAGACTTCATAATCATACCAGCCCTACAGGTTATGCCAATCGTTTCTACACTATCCAAATGTCAAGGTATTTCATCAAGTTTCATAGGAATCCAGCTATGCGGCTCAAACTAGCCTCAATTGTGTAGCCCATAAGTACAACTTCTGTGGTCAAGACCAAGTTCACACAGACAGATCAACACAGACAATCGCATAACCTCAATACAACCAAAAAGCAGCAGAGGTCTAAAAAGGTATCGTCTCTATTTTACAAACTTGTACAAATGAACCAAAATAATGTTTCAATACCTCGTATTTATGGGAGAAGAAACACATTTTCTGAAACATTTCTGTCACAAAGGACTTAGAAAAGAACTGGCAAGCAAAATAACATTCATACAGGTATTCATTTCAGTTTGAATTTGAATTACAGAATGATGAACCAATTTTGATAGTTGTCCAAAGGCAACTATGCGTCGACGTTGATATTTCTTTTTTTCTTTCTTTTTTTTGGGGGGCAATTGTATCCAAAAATCGTACAGACTTGCTTCCTGCTTAGTACACTTATAACGCAGCTCTATTTTTAAAGTAAAACCAGGAAAAATACAACACTGATGTCAAACAAACGGCATGCATAAATTTTACTGAAAATCCAGTAATAGCCTATTTCTGCATGATGAACTGGAGTTTTGCATACTCCACGAATCATAATCTAAAGTCGTAATAATTTGCCTGCCTATGCGTGTACACTGTGAGGGTACAGAATAAAGGTAACGGGGCATGGAATATGGAAGTTTCATTTCGAAGATCAGAGTAACCAAAGCTTATTTTGTAGTTCATTTCCCCTCAAGCCAACTGGGGGGTGTCCTGAGCACCGTGCTTTAAAAAAACAACCGCTGAGGTAGTTTTTAAATGTTGCAAACCGTTTATTCAAGTCACCCCTCTAAAGTCTATTCATGAAATAAATACTTTAGCTAGCTGAATATCCTCATTAGTCATACATTAGATTATTACACAAGTCATAAATTCGATGATTACCTTGACAACTTATGGAGGTGAGCAAGGGGTCCATCCTTTGTGTTGATAAATATTAGCTTGCTAGATACATTTTATTACCTGCGCCGGTTTTAAAGTTAAACGAATAGCAAAACTTTCATAACATCGCCATTTTTCGTTAGGCAACAAGATGCATAACAGTAGCTAGCTAATATTATAACACTAATGGTAGCTTTCTTGCTGATCACCCAAGTTAGCTTCACATAGATGTATATTTACCTTAGTCAGCTCGTCACTGAGATAACATTGACTAACAGTTGGAAACTTGAGTTATCAAATTGTGATATCGAGCTCCCGTGGTTATTTGCTGAACCATGGGATATTAACATTACGGTAGCTAACGAAATTCGGCTCGCTAATCAGCTAACTAGCAAACCAGCAGCTGATGCAGCGTAGCGAAGTCACGTAGCACCCAGCGTAGAGGAATCATTGGCTAACTTGCTTCGCTAGCTAGGCACCCTAGCCAACGCTAACAACTCGATGCAAAACACTGGATGGCTGAACACACCGGGATCAATTAACGTCAGGCTGCGGGCTCGCCAACCTGCTCGATGGCTTTCTCTTTCCTGTTTCGCTTGTCTTGCGGCTAGCTAGTTAGCTAGCACTTGGCTAGCCGCTAGCTGGCTGGTTGCTAACGTTAGTTATGAAGTAGAGGCAGATAATGCATTGCATTTTAGGGCAATAGATCATGTTTTCAAACCGTTTGAACGTCAACGATGTATTATGCATTTCGGTCTTACATTTGACAACCCTATAATGTTACTCCACCACTCCTAGATGCCCTCCGACCCCCCATTCCTTCCATAAAAAGTCAACAAAAACACCACGACGAATGCAACCACAGCTGTTTGGAATAGCTTCGAATACAGCTAGCAATATGCACCATCACGCACAATAACGGTATATTTAACAACGCGTTTACCTCCTGCTCCCGAGTTAGCTTCTTTATCGAAAATTTTCGTATTACAATCGTCTCCTTTCAAAATCCACACGATCGATTATCTTGTGAACACTGCACAGAAAACCTCGACGGCACGCCTACTGTCCCATAAAGCTCGAGGATTGGTTAAAATTATCCGTGATAGCCGAATGCAAGCCAAGTTCTTAAAACCTCATTGCCTAGTTTTGCTGACAGAAAGGGCGTTGCACCAATGGTTTTAGTGAGCATATGCGATAAACTTATCACGGGAAAGACGTCCGTGGAACACAGGTTCGGCTTCCGGCTCCAAGGGGGTTAATTATTTGGAAACGTTTAAAACTTCCAAGGAACCATTGAGTCGCTACCGCATTTATAATTCCGGCAATTGGAACAAGATCGATTAGCAACAGTTTAACAAAAAAGACAGCCGACACCACAGAAACATAAGCAAGCTATAGTACTGCATTATCGAAGCATATTCTCAAAAGCATCACACCAGATGATATAAATAATTTACAAGCATCCCAAATTACCATTCAGAGATAACCATTATATCTTAATACATACCAATTCGAATTCAAACCTACCAAACTCACCTACCATTGACATGCCGTTTGAAGCCGCACAGCACGTTTAAAGATACAAAGTCATACATGTTTCATACAGGTCTACCCCAATCCGTTTCTGTTAACTCATTTATGGATCCTGTCATTCTAGGTTTTTAACCCATCTCACAAATATAGATACTGTAGCAATTAATTATCTTCATTTTCTCCATTTGCAAGTTATGGGTCATAATATTCAGACGCCACTACAATTGAGCAAATCTCTACACATCACAAACAGACATTGACTAAGCCTAAATGTTTAATACAAACTTTATTACCATGGTTTGTGGGTTGCATTGTATAGCTCAATAGATACAAAAATGGTTTACAATTTTCATTTAGTTCTATAATTTCTCAATTCTTTGACAATTATAGGATGAAACATCACTGCAATTAAAAAAGCAGTTTATATACATTTACATATAAAACCATAACTACATAAGATAAAATGGCTAAGACATGAAGACTACAAATATACAATATGAAAATATACAAAAGTTCCAGTACATTTTTATGGCAATGTTTGAGGTATTGTAAAAACACCAGCAGCTTCTGGCTCTGAGTTTGTGACTGTGAGGAGAAAACTTAACAGGAGAATGAAGTGATAGTGACAAATGTTCATTAAAAAAAAAGAAAAAAAAAGAAGCTAAATCAGTTTCCCAGTGAGCTTTTAAAAAAATTAAACAAAAGATTACAACCGAGACCCTCTGTACTGCCTTGCAACACTATTAAACAGCAAGAATCCATGATCATCATCCTTGACCCCGGGGGGAGGGGGGAATCAATATTATCTGCATTTCCCCCAAATACAATAAGAGGAAAGGCCACCAATACAGCAGTTAACGAGAACATGGAAACATAAAATAAGTAAGGGACAAAACTACTTTAACAACTTTTAAAATAATGACAACCGGCCATAGAGTTAATGTAGGTTACATTTATAAAGTAAATACCTTGTTACCCCATTTGCTCCGAGTTTTAATGAACACATCTTACTGGGGACCGAAACCGGCAGATTAATCAGTTATTGGAACAAGTGACACTTGGGGAATCATAATAAAATAGCCAGCTGAAAAACCACAGAGCAGGCACTGTGTTGAGTTTCCTTTTAAGACCAGTCTTCTGGACCTAAGGAAAAACAAAAGTATGACACCCCCCCCAAAAAAAGCAGAACATTAATGGCTTCATTTTAAAAGGACCCATATAATTCTTTTAAAAATCTACGTTGTGAGCAAAGGTCTAACAATGTTCTTCACATGACCCAAAAAAAAGTAGAAAAAAAAAAGTAAAGGGAGGCAAACGCCATCCAACAGCTTGATCGTAAAAGTTGATCTCCTTGGTATTGCTGGACTACCATCCAAGTTCATGTAGTCTCGGTGGAGGCGGGAGGAGGGAGGGGGTGGGGGGTCAATGCAGCAGCAAATCAGAAAGGGGAGGTGGGGGGGGGGGGGGGTAAAGCAATCATCGGCCATTGCTGTACCCGGGGAAGAACTGGCTCAGGATGGCTTGGAGAGGTTTGTTGACGCTCATGGCGTAGTTTTTGCCCAGGTCGTTCCTGCATGCGGGGCAGGTGTACACCTCCGCCTTGAAGGAGCGCTGGAGACATTCCTGGAAGAGAAATAAAATTAGCTCCGTGTACTTGCATCTCGGAAATGGTGAGGGAGGCGGTGTTTAATTTTCTTTCTTTTTTTAATTTTTTTTTTTAACTATATGCCAGGGTATTTGTGATATTGTATACTGAATGTTGCATTGTCATGGGTTTGTGTTGTTTCATCAGAACTGCATTAAGTTAGGTTCCAATCAACCTTGTGTTGACATGGCAATAAATTATTGAACATGAATTTATAAGTTGACAATGACGTTATGAGATTAAACCCTGAAGTTTGTGTGTTCGGCATGTCCTGACATGCATGACAGATAAATGGACTGAGATGCCAAGATTTAGTCCGATCAGAAATCTAAGTACCCTGAGTACATAAATAAAGCAATTAAATGGTTCCATTCCATACGTCAACATTACATCATTTTTAAATGTATTGACAGGTATTGAAGCCTTAAGAGATGATACAAAGCTCAATGACAAATGTGTGGATTGGACAACAGCGAAAACTACACTTCCCACTCACCCTGCAGACATTGTGTTGACACTCTGTGGTGATTGGCTGATATACCACTTCCTGGCAGCAAATGCACAAAAAGACCTCTTCAACTTTGTTGATGAATCTCTGCAGGTTTAAAAACAAAACAAAGTCACATGACCATCACAATCCACACACAAACATTGCAACAAGACTTGCCAGTCATAAGTCATTCCCACTTCATTCCCGTGCATTCCATGTACAATCTTCCATCAGTGGCAATCTCGGCAGGATCTACGCACCGGTCCAAGCGTCAGAGATCCCATGGCTTCATCCCACAGCTTCTTGTTGAGTTCGTCGTCCTTGATCAAGGCTTTCTGTTCTCGGCTCAGTTTGTACGCCTCCACCTTGGTCTTCTTGGGTGGGGTCTTGGCTGGGGTCTTGGCAGGCGAGGACTTCTTGGTTTCTAGGCCAAGAACAATGCAAGACGTAAGATTTTAAACAATGACGGGGAAAAAAAAGGCTATATCCGCACTATCCCCATGTTTCAAACTGAATTCCCAATAAATAAGAAAAAGAAAGCCATTATAGCCCAGCTCACGAGACACCCTCTCTATTCAAACCAGGGGCCCAGATTCACGTTCAAATTTACTTCATTTACCAGAACAAGAGTGTCAACATTGGATAGAATACTGTAAAACCATGGCATTTAAAAGACCAGCACTCCAAATGACAGTATTAACCCTTTGAAGAGTAGGTTTTGTTGGAGTGTTCTTTCAAAGTTCAAAGCTGAGGGTCTAGACCTCCACTGCTTTCAGGTACCAGTAGTGATCCTGCATTCGAATGTTCAGTTAAGAACATTCTATTCGACTGCGTTTTTGCTTAAAGGTCCCATATTGCACGTCTTTACAGGGTTTAATTTTCGGTCCTGATATCCATCAGAAGACATTTGTGTGGTTTTAAGTACCAATAAAAAAAAACCACTATACAGTCTTCACCGAAGTCCAAACGGCTCATTTAATGTACATTTTCTTCATACGGATTGTGCAGATTTATTTGGAGACTTTGATACTTTTACAGTGTTTTTATAGCACCTTCAACTTCTTTATTATCCACAAAGCAAGGGGAAGGTAATCTTCCACATTATGGCACCTTTAAATATGTTGGCACTGTGAGCACTCACCAGCCAGTGATTTCCTCTTCCTGGTGCTCTTAACGGGCGAGTCCGGCACCCCTTCCTCTTCATCCTTGTTCTCCTTTTCCTTCTCCTTGGCAGCCACAGCCTCCAGGTAACCCTCAGGATACTGATTGGGGAGAAAAACAATGATGACTACAGCAGGTAGTCACTCTGCGCGGTGAGGCCCAGAGAGAGTGACCCTGCGCGGTGAGGCCCAGAGAGAGTGACCCTGCGCGGTGAGGCCCAGAGAGAGTGACCCTGCGCGGCGAGGCCCAAAGCATTACCTGCATGGTGAGGCCCAGTTTCTTGACTCTCTCTTTCCCATCCCGAGTCCAGGGTGCAGGCTCCTCATCATTGCGTTTCAGCAGGTACCGCCACACCAGGAAGCCAGACTTGCCCTTCTCTGGCCAGTATTTCGCCACCTGGGGCAATGGGTGGGAGAGAGCAGAAAAAGCCACCCTTGTGAGCAGAGCAAACAAAACTGCTTGTGGCTGAAGGAAATCAGCCAACAATCATTAATAAGGCAAAGTATTTTAACGTACAAGAGCACGCCCACACATCCTTGCCCTCTGGTTTGGTAAGAGAGTGCAGTTCTCTTAACAGGAGGGGGTATGGGGGCGCGCACACACACACACACACACACACACACACACACACCTTGTAGATGCCGTCGTATCGGTTGCCGTCCTCGGGGCAGTACTTGCTGTGCTTGCGGCCCTTGGAGCTGCGCACCACCCTGACCGGCCGCCCGGCCTTCCAGTTCTTGGCCTCCGCCCCGTCCTTCTCGTTCACCGGGGCGTTGCAGTTGAGAGCCAGGGCTCTGCAGACAGCAGAGCAGCGTGGGTAACATTATCCTCCCAGCGTAAACATCTACAGACGCGCGGCACCGTGTAGAACAATACCCTCACAACAACATCCCAATACTCCACTGAACAACCACGGCAGCCTGTATATCATTTCCCTACAAACACATCTCAATACAACTCCACTAAAAAGACACACAGCAGCCCATTTCTTCTCCCATACTACAACTCCACTGAACAGCAGCAGGGTGTACTACATTACCCACAGTGCAACGGCATCCGCAGCCATCAAGCCGCGTGTACAACAACTCCCTCAGTGCAGCAACATCCCAAATCAGCTCCACTGAACAGCCACACAGTAATGTGTAGAACATCCCCCTCACTACAACATCCACAGCCACACAGCAGGGTGGAGTTTGGACATTCAACCTCATTGACTTATGAGGTTATTTACATACTAGAATTATGCAGAAGTAGAGCTATTCGACCTCTGTCAACAATGACAACAGCTGAAAATAAAACTTAAGCTGGACAAAGTTCTACCATTTATTAACCACCTTCCAAAAATAATAGCAATAGTTATTTTTGTCTGCATATTACAGAACGTCTGTACATTCTCCTTACCTGTTCATGTTGGTGAGCTTCTGGTCACATGACTGCTCAGCCGTCCTCTTGTTACCCGACAGGTCCCGCCCACCCGAGCCAGTGTAGGTGAACTCATTCCCATAATCCTATGGGAAAAGAAACAAGAGCGTAATTCATTAGGCAAACACACACACACACAAATCCTAAACTGAAAGGGTGCTGTAGGGAGTTGCTGTCTGAACTCGCTACCTTTGACCTGAAGTTACTTAGCAGCAGTGGGCAGCCACAGTGCAGTGCCCAGGGACCAACTCCAGTTCTGAGGCCAGTGCCTTGGTCAAGGGGCATGGCAGGAGTACACCCTTCCTGACCTTAAAATGTATGACTGAACCATACTTAGCCATGGTAACAGCAGGCAACGGTATGAAGTCCTGCAAACGAGTTGGAGAATTCGCACTGCCATAGTGGTTTGGACATGGTTTGCCAGTTTTGAAAAGAAACTGCAATTTTACGAATCAGTTTTTAAAGTAATTTAGGATCCCCACACCCTGGCACTTGCCATCTCATTAATTCTGTGATCGCTCCGGTAGCTGTAGTGTCCATTACGTCGTTGTGTGTATGTGTGTGTCATGGTTCTGAGCTTGAACAGCTGCTGCAAAGCCACACAATACTATGTTTACATACATTTTTAGTCATCTACACAAACATAAATTATTTTTGTTTTGTTTTGGGCTAAATATATAACTAAAGTGATTACTGAAAGAGTTCTCTCGCTGGTCAGAAACCATGGTTACAATAAGGTGGTAGCCATTGCTTTCAAACCCACAAATACAGTTGCCTTAGCAATAGCACGAGAGCGCCCTCTATAGTCTGAAGACATGGAACACTGAGCTATAAACTACCTGGTATAAGTGCAACCGTTTACCTCCTCTAAATCTCTGTCGCTGTAACTCAGACGGATGCACGTTTCGCCAGCATTCCCTCGAAACATGACCGATAAAGGTACGTATGCAATGTAATGTAGTGTAAAGTAATAATGGTTCAGTGCCCACCACATCGTCCTCGTAGCCTCCCGCCAGCACCAGAGAGTATGCCCCCTCACTGCTCCGCCCGTGAATCCCAGCCACGTGGGGCCTGTGAACGCCAGACTCGCTAACCTGCACAGACACAGACACAGACACAGACACAGACACAGACACAGACACAGACACAGACACAGACACAGACACAGACACAGACACAGACATTAGCATATGGGACTGCTGTTGGGGATTGGAATGGCAAAATTATTTGCGTAACAATAAATAAAACTGAAAATATTAGTGCCTTTTCCTTCTCTGCTACTGCAAGACATTCTGGATCAAATGGACCAAACTGTTTAAGCT
This sequence comes from Conger conger, assembly GCF_963514075.1. Lineage (NCBI taxonomy): Eukaryota > Metazoa > Chordata > Actinopteri > Anguilliformes > Congridae > Conger > Conger conger. The sequence continues at coordinate 14,345,988 of NC_083763.1, read as the reverse complement.
TTTTTTTAACAAAAACACATTCCACTGCCGGACCTCAGACAGGCCACCAGCGGAATGAGTCAGAAGAACGGGAGTGTTTTAAGCCAAATCAGATCTGGGAAAACCAAACTAAATTCCCATCCAGTCAGTCATTCCCCAGTTCCCAGCAGAAGGCTTACCTGGACACGGAACTTCCAGAGCGTTCCCACGGGAACGCCGGGAATGGGACCATGATGGTTGGACGGGACGATGGTACACTGTTTAGTGCGACCGACGCACGCCATGCCCTGGGAGGGAAAATGACATCATAACCTCACCACACACCAATCATACAGAACGCAATGTAGTCCAGGACTATACTTGAACCGTGTCCGTGAAACCAGCCCTTTGTATTTTATATCAGGTACCCCTTGCAAAAGAGTTTTTGATCTTAATGGGGTATTCCAGGTTAAATAAATGTAAAAAAAAAATAATAATAAAAAAAAAAAAGAATTTGAAAAAAAAAAAATTAATAAAAAATTGAAGTATAAACAGGTGGTCTGGCTTACCTTGCCCCAGTCCCGTTGGCTAGATGAGCTTGCAGACGCCATCCTGGCTTTCTTCTTGCTCTCCTTCAGCTTCTCCCCCGCCAGGACCACCTCGCTCACATCATTTCTGCACTCCGGGCAATACCTGCGGCGGCCATTTTACAACACCATTAAAGCACGGGAACGTTCGCTAAACAAGGTCAGGTGAGGTCATGCAAATGGCTATTTTAAAGCCCGTAACAAGTGGCACTTTCATATCAACTGTAAATGGTTTCAACAAATAGGGTTATGAAACTAAAAACAAAATTGTGAATTTCAGTATCATTGGCCACAATTTCAAGTTAAGTTGGCTGCCTGGCTAATGCATGTAGACTAGAAAAAATATATTTTAGAAAAGACCAGAAGAGGGCAACACAGAGCAAGAGCAGAAAAGCTACCATGAAACTTTAGTGTAAATGTTATGAGTACATACAGTGAGTGAACTGAACGTCACTGTACCCTTCAGATTAGACATCTAAAAACGACGCTAAAAACCACAAACTTGGATCATCCCAAATATCTACTACACTATACAAGGAGAGTTAAAAAAGAAAAAAGGCAGCATTCTTGTAAAAGAATGCTAGCTAATTTTTTATTTATTAAACCAAGTAATGGCAATACAAGTGGACAGCTTAAATGGTGCCAGTCGGCGTAACTGCCAAAAAGCTACATTATGAAACAAGGTAATTCTCACAGCTAGTTTGCTTGTATGCCCGTTAGGTAGTCAGTAGATACAGTAGTTACATATTTGAAAAATATATTCCACAAATATATACATATATACATTTTTATTAATGTGAGTCATGTTATTCGCCTTTCATTTCCTCCATCCTGCTGTTGTACATCAGATTAACAGCTTGCGCAAACAGAACTCTCCAGGTCAGATAACAGCATCGGCCAATAAAAACACGAATTGGATTCATTCCATTTCAGCTTTTGATAATTGTCACCACACATGAAGCAGACCAAAAGTCCAATCCAGTTAAACACTCAAATCATAATTCATACCACTGAAATGCTTTAATATTGGCCTGCTGTCAGACACTGTTCTAGTGTAGACAGAAGCCCGCACTCTAAAGGACTAAAATCCCTGATGTTGACAAACTTAACTGGAACAACAGCCGTGCCCAGTAGGGAAAACCAGGCAACCCAAGTCCTCAAAAGGCCACAGCCCTGTTGCTTAGCGCTCCCTCAATAGCCATATTACCCAGTTGGTTTAATTTAATTCACTAATCGCATCCCTCCCTGGATTTCAGAGGTGTGCGTTTAAGCCCTAGTTAATAGCAAGTCGGGCCTCGGAACATGAAGAGTGGCCCCGGAGGATTCTGGGAACCCCCCCGCCCTCCACAGAGAAAAATAAATGAAAACATAAGAGACTGAGGCATGACTCAACACCCAACAGGTGAGTAAGTGGTAAACATCATGCTGGTTCACTTATTCTACTCTGGATTGGCCTGCAAGTAGTTTCAGTTTTGGAGCTCGCTTTAAATTCGATTGGTATTGGAATGCTGTAGCTAAGGGGACTCGCACATCAGACCTTTGATGATCCAAGTTTTGGCCTGTGGTGGTGCGAGGGCAAAGTTACCCGGGGGTGAGTTTGGCGAATACGCAGGTTTCCATGCATCAGAAGAGCCATTAGAAGATATGGCTTTAATGTTTTCGGTTTTCCCTCAGGACCAGGGCTTGGAATTTCACAAACCGCGCCCAAAGCCATTATTAAAGGACTCAATGGCTTGAGGTTGTCAACCCATGGACAGGCTAATGGCGAAAACCTGTCACCCCAATATTTCCATATGAATTGCTGAACTAGCTAGTACGCTTGTACGCTCGCGAGGCGTTCGGCTACACAAGACTAGGCGGTCCAGCAGCGAGTCTCCCCCCGAATCTGAAATGATACCTACACCGACGATCATCAGCGACGCCAGTCACTTTGACGCACACCTCATCGTTAACCTTATCGACCGGCGGCAGCGAGCTCCGAAGCGCGCAGACCTAGGCGTCAGCCCGACCCTTCCTGCGCCACGCGGCGGCGGTGTAAACCCCCAAAGTCCCGTCAGCCACTCACCAGTCCTCGTCCGCGGGGATGGTGTCCAGGGGCGGGTCCAGGCAGTAGATGTGGAAGGCCATGTCGCACTCGTCGCACAGCAGCTGTTTGTCGGGGTCCTGCTTCACGCCGCACACGCTGCAGTTGCACATGCGGCACGTCTTCTCCGGGTGGTCCTTGCAGTGCTTGCACTCGGGCCCGTTCGTCCCTGGAGAGACAGCGGCGCTGCGTGAGGGCCACCATGGCGCGTCGCCCGCAGGCACATCGACCATGTGAAGCAGTGGTACGTGGTCATCCAACCCTGTTTTCATTCCGAGCCTAACAAAGCACACCTCATTTAAGAAGTAGAGTCAGGTGTACCAAATTTGGGGTCAAAACCTACAGGGTGGCAGATCTCCAGATCTCCAGGACCAGGGTTGGTGACCACTGATCCACAGGGTTGGATCTAAAGGCAGACCAGTACTCAGTATTAGGCCACTATGGCCAAGCCTGGGTCGAGTACGTAATTGTTTTGGATAAAAATACTATTCTGTGCTCTATTCATCCTGCCTGGTGCAATCAAGCCAACTACAAGGGCAGGTTTACACTTTTTGAGCACATTTCATAGGTCTCAATACACCAGATCACAATCACAGTGAAGCATGGAAAAGTATTTTAATCCAAAACAATTACGTATCTGACCCAGGACTAGGTACATTACTCGAACCATGTATTATTACGGCGCTAGGTTGGTACAGGTCAGCTCACACTCCGCTCAGTGAACTGACAGAGGATTTTGCAACCATGTCATAATTTGGTAAGAATTAAGTAACCCCTGTGTCTAAATGGGTGCGTTTTTTTTTTTTTTCTCGTTACTTTTCAGTGGACTCTCCGATGCGGCCCCAGGGTTCTCTGAGCTTCCTGGCTCCTCGATCTTGTATATTTCTGTGGTGAACGCGATGCGACAGTCATTCAGGGAGTCCCCAGCATCGCTGCAACACAAAAAGGCTTCAAATCAGTACTGGCACATCCCTACAACACAAACAAGCTTCAAATCAAGTGGTACATCCCTGCAACACCAAGAATGTTTCCATAAACGCTGGTACACGACCTACCCATCAACAATACATGTCTGTACATGTATTTTCAATGGAATACGACAAAACAGGACAAGGAAGACCACAGACCATGAATTACAAATGAACCCATTATGGACTCCGGTGCCCTATAGAAAACCCATAGAAAGGCCTAGGAATCACAATGCATTTCAACAGTCATGCTTCTTCAAAAACGGTCATATGATTAAATACAAAGCTTGCGTCGCACCCCTTAAGGGAAAGGTCGCATCAGCCCATACGGGGTCAAAGTAGTTTATAGTAGATGGCCGTACTTTGATTGGCATGAGTTCCACGTCTAGCTAGCTAGACACGAGTTAGTAGCGAGCTAGCATGAGAGTAATAAGTAAGCAAGTAAGTAAGTGACAGACAGAGACGGAGAGACCAAGAGAGAGCACGATCAGTACCCGAGCAGAATCCTGGCATAGACCTCCCGTTGGGTGCGGGTCTCCCTCTTCCTCTGGATCTGGGCGTCGTACCAGTAGCCCCTCTCCTTGGGCTCGTCGGGGTTGTAGTTGAGCATGACCACCATGCCCTCCTCCAGCTGGTGCCACTGGTACACGGTCCGGGCCCGCGGGCGCACGTCCTTACCCCGGAGCCGGACCACGTCGTTCTCCGGGTAACTGAGCAGGGAAGACCGGGGGGTGAGAACCAAACATGCAAGACGACCTCAAACCTAAACCGCAACTCCAAATCCAAATCCCACCCCAAACCTCAACTCCATACCGCATACCGCATATCGGAACCCAACACCCAACCCAAACCCACAAACTCAACTAATTCCAACCCCCAACTCTCCATCCCTCAACCAAACAAATCAAATGACTGAGAACCAGGGAGAAGAACCAAATTCATGACCACAACCCCCCGCTCGCCCCCCACCCAACCCCACAAGTCAAATGAGAACCAGAGGCAAGAACCAAACGTGCACCCCAACTTCCAACTCCCAACCTCCACCCAACAAACTCAAACCTGAGCCAAACCCCAAACCCAACCTCCAACTCCCAACCTCCACCCAACAAACTCAAACCTAAGCCAAACCCCAAACTCGACCCAAACTCCCAACCTCCACCCCACAACCTCAAACCAGAAGCAAACCCCAAACCCAACCCCAACTCCCAACCTCCACCCCACAACCTCAAACCAGAAGCAAACCCCAAACCCAACCCCAACTCCCAACCTCCACCCCACAACCTCAAACCTGAAGCAAACCCCAAACCCAACCCCAACTCCCAACCTCCACCCCACAACCTCAAACCTGAAGCAAACCCCAAACCCAACCCCAACTCCCAACCTCCACCCCACAACCTCAAACCTGAAGCAAACCCCAAACCCAACCCCAACTCCCAACCTCCACCCCACAACCTCAAACCTGAGCCAAACCCCAAACCCAACCCAAACTCCCAAACTCCACCCCACAACCTCAAACCTGAAGCAAACCCCAAACCCAACCCCAACTCCCAACCTCCACCCCACAACCTCAAACCTGAAGCAAACCCCAAACCCAACCCAAACTCCCAACCTCCACCCCACAACCTCATACCTGAAGCAAACCCCAAACTCCCAACCTTCACCCCACAACCTCAAACCTGAAGCAAACCCCAAACCCAACCCCAACTCCCAACCTCCACCCCACAACCTCAAACCTGAAGCAAACCCAAAACCCAACCTCCAACTCCCAACCTCCACCAAACAAACTCAAACCTGAAGCAAACCCCAACCTCAAATGGGAAGTGGCAGACATGCTCGCAGCTACGGGAAACCCTTCGAACACAATAAAACACAATGAAACAGAGAGGAGAGGGTCTCACTCTTCGTATTTGACATGGTAGTGAATCTCCTCCTCCCCAGGCCCAGAGTCCATATCCTCAGCCGTGGCCTCTTTCGTCACGTTCACGATCTGGGCCTCAAACCAAGCGCCCATGTTCAGGTCACGGGCGTCCACAAACTCACTTATCTGAAACAAAACAAAAACCCGCTCAGCACATCCGCAACATGATTACATGACCGCCATTTAGCAAACGAGTCTATCCAAAGCCACTTGCATTGATTAGCCCAGTGGTCTCCAACCCTGGTCCAGGAGAGCTACAGGGTCTGCCAGTTTTCCTTGTTACCCAAGCAATTAACTGTAATCAACTGCTCTAATTGATGAATTAACCCACCTCACCTGGTTACTTGGGTCTCAACAGGTGCTGATTTTAAAGTGAAAACAAAAACCAGCAGACCCAGTAGCTCTCCAGGACCAGGGTTGGAGACCCCTGGATTAGACTAAACAGGGGCCAATCCCCCCGGAGCAATGTGGAGTTATAAGGGCCTTGCTCGAGGGTCCAACAGCTGCACTGATTTTATCATGGCTACACTGAGGCTTGAACCACCAACCACGTCAAGCTCAAGCACCCAAGCCACTAAGCCATAGGTTGATTTCACTCCCAGTGTGCAAACCTTGTTTTACAGCAACATGTCACAATAATGGGGAAGAGTATACATTTGTTTACAATAAGAGGAAATGGAATACATTACATTTCAAGCATTAGTAGCTGCTCATATGCAAAGCCATTTTTTTATTGCTTTTCTTCCAGTTTAACTTACAAAGTATACATTTACCCAGCTGGATATATACTGAAGCAATTTTTAGCCCCAAACAAACTCAGCAAAACTTTTAATTTAAAGCGAAATGGTGGCGAGCTGAACATCTTGTTCCAAACCGTGGGCAGACGGACTGACGTAGAACATTTTGCTCCTATGGCATTTGAGAAGGCGTTTCTGGGCTTTCAAGAATCAGCCCAGGTCATTGTCAATTTGGGAAGCATACAGTACCTCAAAACCTGTTGTAAAACCATGCACAACATTGGGAGGAAATGTTCAACACAGAAACCATAGCAAAACGTTTTTCCGGTTGAACGTGCCCCAGGTTAAGCGCCTTGCTCCTAACCGCTATACTATACTGCTGACCAATACACTTATCCACACCTTATAGTGGCCGAACCCGGGATCCACAAGGTCAGGCAGGTCAGACTGGGCTGACGTCCCAGCCGATTGGCCCTCCATCTCCCCGTGGGTGGAGCTCTTGTCCGACTCGCTCTGGGCGGAGCCACAGCCGGAGTCGGAGTCGGAAAGCTCCGCCTCCTTGTCCTTGCGGGCGTGGAGAGCGAGGGGGGGCGGAGTCTGTCTCACCAGGAGCTGCACGATGTCGTTCAGCCCCACGTTGTAGTCAAAGATGGTGTGGCCGTCCTCCATCTGGGACAGGGGAATGTGGGGGCACAGGGGAATATCAACGCGTGCTTTTGAAAACTGGGGTCTGCACGTACAGATAAGCACACACACAAACACAGGTGCATGCACACCCGAATGCATGGATAAGCAGAGACAGAACCGCAAGCAGAGAGACAGAGACACACACACACACACACACACACAGAGAGAGACACACACACAGAGAGAGACACACGTGCGAGATTAAGATCTGTCCGTTGAACACCCCACCTGCTTGCCTCTGTAGAACAGCCGCTGCCTCTCCGGCTGCACCTTAAACAGCTCCGACACTTTGAGCCTCAGCTCGTCCACCTTGGTCAGCTTGGACAGGGAGTCGATCCTGTGGGTCTCCTTACCGTCCATGGTGCGCACCTGAATCCACATCACTGCAGCCCTGACGCACACACACACAACACCACAGCCCTTCAGGTTTAAGCGAACAGGAAGCAGATGCCTTCACATTCCATTTGCCATTTATCTGACACTCCTATCTAGAGTTACTGACAGAAATAAGCCACACACAAAGGTTTAGGCAACGGGTCAGGAGTGACACAACCAGTGGTGATAGTCCACCTAACTTAAGCACACGTCATGCCATGAGAACACAATGCAAGGTTTGTTTTACGTCCAATTGGGAAATCGTCAAAAATCCCCCCCCCCCCAACAAAACATGGTGGCAAGTGCTTGTTCATCTCCACATTATAGACAATGTACCTCGCCACAGTCAACATACAAAATGTTCACAAGACTTTGACGAAGATTCCCAGGACAGATTTCCTCAAATTAAAACTTCAACTTGCTAACGTTAGTTTGGGAGCATAACATGCACTGCCTCGGCCAATATAGAGAGCGGCCAGCAAGAGCAGAGTTCATTTTATTACGGTGTGACACCATGGAATGGCCATTTTGTTATTCTCATAGCGGCCTTCCCCACCCCCACCGCAAAGCGAGGGACCCCCCATAGCTGGGATACCGCCGGACGAAGTGTTGTAGTAGGCGGTGCTTTCCTGAAGCCTGCAAAACAACCAGCGATACACGCTAACTACCGCGCAAATGTAACAGTTCACCAATTTCAGTTTTTACAAGTTACTGCCAATGTAATCTGGTTTATTGCACTCGTGCAATGCAACGTAATTGGAAGCGTGCCATCGTCACTGTGGAACATGTAACGTTGCTATTGTGGAAAACATATACGATTCCAAGTAGAAATGGCCGGTTAGAAAGAATAACAAAAACAGCCCGTGTGATGCAATGAACAGCACGCTACCGAGTATTTGCATTTGTCCATAATGGGACTGAACCATACAACGGGTACTATTAAAATACGAACGGCGGAAGTATGGTAGCGAGTTAAACTCCCGACAATAAAATCGAAACCAACGTCAAGCTGGCGACTCCGGTGACTTCAAGCGTAATTAAAGATAGTTAACTTACGCTGGCTAACTGGACTGTTCGGTTACAGATTTTGGCACTTGCATTATCATTATCGTTATTGTATTAGATAACATGGGGCAAAACATTCAGCTGGCTGTAATCCAGTCCACATTCGTTCCAAATCAAGAAGACTTCAACTTCTCGAACACAGACCGCACTGATCTTAATTGGAGCGAGATGCACAAAGTCTGGCAAGAGGGAGACGTTTCCTGTTCACACAAACAACACCCCAACACACGGCTGGCACCGGCTAGCTAGTGCAGTCTTATCTTTTACGACGGTGCCCTGCTCCACCTAGATAGGTGAACATCGAACAGCAACGTACCGTGTAATGCCACAGAATGCTAGCGAATGTAACGATTTACATTACATTTCAGTAGGTCTCCTAGAGTTATATCAATGTTACTAGTTAGTCTCTCAACTTTGGTCGGTCCCTTAAAATGACACTGACAGCCTCTCTAGGTCACTGCGTTAACTGGTTAGAAACTACAGCAATTAGTTCCTTCGCCAGATAAAACAATGTTTGGAATCAAAACGTATGCAGTTACCTGGGGAGTGAGTCACTGTATGTATTAATTGTGAAAAGTTAATTACTTGAGCTGGCTTGCTCGAAAGTTTTGTTCTATCATAACATAATCAATGCTAGCCAGTGAAAGAGTTGTTGTTGAATTTAGTACGAAGTATAAAGATAACTGTCAGCACTAGCGCGTAAAGACCCATTGAAATAGTAAATCAGCAATTACCTGTGTCCCCCTTCCAAAAAATAAACAAAACTTAGGAAATGGTAGTTCTGAAAGTAGTCTCAACACTGCAAGTTATTGTAACACTGAACTTCAGTGACTTGAATCAATGAGATTCTTCAACCACATGTTGCCCCGCCTAACAAATCCACTTCGCATTCTCATTGGTTTCAAAGTCTCCCACTGTTATGTGTGATAGGTTACTGAAAGTATCAATCAGCTCAGCGACCGGAGCCTCAGCTCAGCGCGCGAAAGTTTGGTCCCGCGCCTTAAAGCTGGCCCCGCCTCCCCAATAACTTCCCGCGAGAATATGCAAATTAGTCCCACAGTCGCACAGAACATGAAGCCTGTTGTTGCTCTCTGAGAGAGAAGTGCTGCTGAATTGTTTTACTTTTTGTTCACATTGTGCTCAGTAAGGGGAACAGTGCTCCTGAATATGTATTCAGAAACGAAACAGTAACATAATTACGTTTAAAGATGCATTCCACTTTTGTACCCCGCACGACGTCATGGAATGATTATGGCAGAATTTAGCGCCATTAGGCCTAGGGACTGTTTGTGGCGCGGCTTTCTGTTTTGCATAGTGCTGCAGCTGTAGCGTTTGGCGGGAGAACTCTCTTGCCAAGCGCTTCGGAAAATGGGTAACCCCGCCTCCACCGCACAGAAGACAATACATATCTCATGTGCCGCGTCACAATAGATGAAATACATTTGATCCAACTGCCATTTGTTTTCAGCGCCTTCGCCTTTTACTCTACAACCTCCTTTAAAGGGAAAAGGAGGGAAGCTTCGGCAAATGAGGATAGGAGGAAGTAAGAATGTCAGTTATGATGTTGCACTCCTCTAATCAAATTAAAATTAATGTGCTTATATGGGGAGAATTTCAAAAGCATGAGGGAAAAGTATAAATTCACATTTCTTTCCTACATTGTATGAAAACAAGCTACTTTAAATGTGAATTAAAACATATTGCTATACTTTAATGCTTTGTCCTTATGTTGTCTTTTAAAATCTTGCTTGGGACGGAGATACGTTCATCAGAAGGATTGCTTGATTTCTGTGCATTAGCACATTCATTTCAACTTCATTATTAATGCCAGACAAATATGTAAGTTTAGTTGAGTCATTTTGGGGGGGGCTATCCACGCCTCTTCTATCTGGGCACTAAATCCCCGCCACCCCCCACGTTTTTCCTTGGGCTTCCAACTAATGGCCTAACCATTTCCTGTATCATGCCACAGCTATTGCCCATGCTGCCATATGACCTCTGACCTCAGCCCCTCTGCTCGACTCATTGTACTCCCTCTCGCAAACAGGAAACCCGATCCGTAGGTGGTTCTCCTGCCTTGTTTAATAGTAGTGGGCGACTACGATGAGTCTATAGTGAGTCATATCCTTTCCTCCAAAGCCACAGATGTTTGGGCAGAAGGAGCGCTAATCTTTCAGTTCAGAAAGGTCTCTAAGGATCTTGACAATATGTATGGTTTTTAAACTAGTATGTAACCATGAGAACATGAGAATTTACTGCATATCATTTTCTCAGATATTTTCCACATCCATTTTATTATGTTTTTTTACAGTTCTTCCCCCCGACCATGGGCTTCTCTCTTTATCTTAAACTCCCTTTGTGACTTAATCCTTTGAAGTGTAGGTTTTTGGAATGTTTTATTTTCAAAATTCTAAGGAAGTGTTCTAGAACTCGTTGCTTTCCATTACCAGTAGGGATTGTTACATCAGCATTAGAATGTTCAGTTAAGAACATTCTAATCACACAGTATTGTGACCATACACCTTAAAGGGTTAATCTTCCTCCTGTTCCTCCTCCTCCTGCGTTGCACACTCACTTTATTAGGTACACCTGTATAGCAGCTTGTCAATGCAAATATCTTAATCAACAAATAATGTGGCGGCAACTCAATGCGTAAAAGCATGCAGACATGATCAAGAGGTTCAGTTGTTGAGCAGACAAAATATCACAGTGGGGGAGAAATGTGATCTAAGTGACTTGGATTATTGTTTGTGGCCGACTGGATGGTTTGAGTATCTCAGAAACTGCTGATCACCTAGGATTTTCAAACACAACAGTCTCTAGAGTTTAGAAAATGGTGCCAAAAAACATCCAGTGAGCAGCAGTTGTGTGGCGAAAATGCACAGGAGAGAATGGCCAGACTTGTGGTATGCAGAAGAGCATTGCTTAACACACAACACATCAAATCTTGAAGTGAATGGCAAACAGCAGCAAAAGACCAATACGTCTCGAAAAAAACGAATCAATACCTACTGTACTATAAACTGGTCATTGAGTGTATACACAGACCTTCTGAGGGTTATTTCATAAGTTGTCAGTGCTTGAGTTACTAATGATAACAAACTACAGCTCTCAAAAAGTGTTTTTAAACATGATGATGTACATAAAATGTAACATTGTAGAAGTGTTGAATAAACAACCATAAAACATGTCTGACATATTTAATAGACTTGCATTACTTGAGATATACATTAAATAATATGATTTACAAGTAATGTTTTAATCATTCAAAAATAAAATGAGAAAAAAGTAAATGAGAAAAAAGTAAAACCGAGAACACACATCTGGAACATGAACATGTGACCTGTAGCGTAGTGGTTAAGGTAATTGACTGGGACACGCAAGGTCGGTGGTTCTAATCCTGGTGTAGCCACAATAAAATTAGCACAAAATTTGTGATGTTGGGCCCTTGAGCAAGGCCCTTAACCCTGCATTGCTCCAGGGGAGGATTGTCTCCTGCTTAGTCTAATCAACTGTATGTCACTCTGGATAAGAGTGTCTGCCAAATGCCAATAATGTATAATAATATTATACAATATAATGAACTGAAGTAAAAAGAGGTTTTACTCAGTGCAGTTTATCCAGCTAAGTCAGCAAATCCTGCTTTGTGATACAAGCCTGTTTGTAAAGAGCAGCCATGCAACCATTTAGGTTAATAATGTCAAAGTTTGTATGGATTACAGGTTTTGGATTTTAATTTAACTTCTTAATACTGCTTCATGATACAGGCCCCAGGCCTGTCATGAATCTACTACAAGTAAATGGTTAAAAAAGAGTTTCTCATGTGCACTGATCCTAAACGCCCTGGAGGACGCGTTTATTTACATCAATAGCAAAATTGGAGTAGTATCATCAGTTATATGCTATAACTGTATGGAAAAAACATTGAATGTTTTTATTTTATTTTTAATTTTTTTAATTTTTTTGGAGTTATATAGTCGGGGTTTATTTACTTTGCACCCTTCATTCCAGGAAGGTTTTTGATCCTGGACCCCCAAGAACAAGTCTAGCACCTGTACTGCCACACCTTTGCATTCTGTATTTGTTGTGGATAATAAAATAATAAATTATAAGCTCACCTGGGTGTTAAATATAGCTAGTTGGGCTAAATAAAAATAACAGCCGTCTGCTTGTTACTTCAAAAATTGATTACATTATTCAGTAATGGCTACTTGAACAATGTAACACTAACGTAGTCTCTACTGCCATCTACTGGGCACGAAACTTAAAAGGTGAAAGCCAAACTTTGCTATTGTGTTTATTGTATCGTAAGATGTCTTGAGCAAATATTAAAGCAAATACATTTTAAGGAAACGAATGAATGACCAGAATCAGATTGAATTTAGTGAGTTGAAACGTTGAATGTACTATCATCATCCTCCCAGTCGAAATAAAGTCAATGCAACTCTTCCAGAGGAAAAAAAAAAAAGAAGTTTGAAAGGAATGCATGCGACGAACTTCCGGAAACGACATATTATTTGCCGTTGTGGCGTGAAATCTAGTGGATTGTTTCCCCTTTCTCAACTGCACGGCTATTTCTTCCTTATGTGTGGTAAGTTGGCTGTCTGGATGAATATCGATTACGTTTTTAAGCGATATGCATTGACATATGGAATGCAGGATGTAGCTGTGACAGCTGTTAAGCTGTTTACGTCTTAAAACACGAATGACCAAATACGAAAATGATAAGTGGTTTTAAAAGTAGGTGCGTAGTTCTTCCATTCATTTCATAACCGCGTCGTGGCAGTGCAAATGTTCCTTGTTTCGTCTTAGAACACGAACTGAGTGGAATGCATCTTTGTAAATGCATCTTTAGTCATTAGAATTATGTAATCCATTATGAACAACCGTTCAAAGTGATTTTAATTTCAAATAGTATTGAAATGACCGCTGTGTCAGTACGATTGATGCGTTTCATACCTGAATCGATTGGAATATCCTTTAAATGCTCAATGGTTTAATATCATGACTCAAAAGATAATTATAATTTCCACGTGTTAGCCCTTTAAAATAGTTTCCTTTTTAACTGACATTGCGTTTGTCTTATTTGAGAGCTTGTAGATCAACAACTTGAAACAATAGGCAGTCAGGAACATGTGCTTGTGTTTCATACAGTTGGGTTCAAAAGTCTGAGTCCACATTGAAAATATATTTATATAAGGAGTGCTGGAAAATCCTCAATCGCCTGACCTCAATGGCATTGAACATTTACAAGATGCTCTTTGGAACATTGTGAAATAATTCTTGGATAACAAGAATTACCAGGTTTTGCATAAATTTGTGTAGTCAGCTTCAGTGCACGTTGCCATTAAAGCAAAAGGTGGACATACCAAATACTAAGAAATTCTGAAACGAATTACATTTTTTCAAATATTCAACTTTTCACTCAAATTGTTATGCTGGCAATATAATTAGCAATGAAAACGTTTGTATTAAATGAGAAAAGAACGCAAAATGGAAGCATTTTCACGAGTGGTTTCAGACTTTTAGACCCCACCATATCTCAAATATGCAAAATTGATTCGGGTTGACCGTTGTAACTTTGTTATCCAGTAAAATAGATGATGGATATAGACAGCCGTTGTGTTGGCAGAAACGTTTCCATCTCCATGTCTAATGTTTGTCTCGTTGTTTTTTCAGACGTTCTGGTTGCTGGGGAAGGGAAGTTGTAGGGAAGCCGGCGGTTGGAGATAACCGGTTATAGTTTTTGAATGATTTAAAAAGCATGACCTGTAGAGGCTAATTGTGACCACCATGTGGTCTGAGCATACAGGCCTCTTCTGTAAGACCAGAGCACCATGTCAGAGAGGGAGCGGGAAGCCAGAGCGGAGGCGCCGCAGACGCAGGCGGCGGGGGACGACGGGGCAGGAGTCGCCCTGGAGGACGCGTTTAAGCTTCTGTCCCTCGCCCAGAGAGACCGGCTGCTCAGCCTCACCCTTGAACCCAGCCGCAGCCGGGCGGAGGTGCTGGTGCGCGCCATGTCCCTGATCGATTTGGGGAAGGGGGACGAGGCGCTTGAAAAGCTCCGGCCACTGGGGGACGTAGGGGTGGCCAGAAGTCTCGCCGAAATGCTGGAGAGGCACGGCGGCGGGCCGGAGGCCGCCCCGCGGGGCGGAGGGGTACATCCGGAGCCGGGAGTCGATGCCGCGATAGAGCTGGCTGGAATATTCCGGGTGTTGGCCGAGGAGAAGTTGTGCCATGAGTCACGGCGCGATAAGGCGTACCAGGCTGCGCTCTGGGCGTGTTCCCGTCAAACTGGAAACGGGGAAGGGCGCGGAACGCTGGAGAGACTCGTGCAGGAGGCCAGGGAGGTGTGCGGCTCAGATTTCGGCGTTAGGTCCTCCACGGGGGCTACTTCCTACCAGGATGGAGAAACACTAAGCGCCCCCGCGGGGCTGTGCTCGTTCTCTCCCCTGGGGGGCAGGGAGTCTGGCGGGGCGTCCGCGGCAGTGAGGATACCAAGCAGCCGGGGCAGTGAACCATCCGGGACGGAGGTTACCAGCAGCCCCCCGTCCTCCCTCCGAACCGTGCCCTGCAGCTTGCAATCCTACCCCAGCCACCTGGAGGTGAGCGTGTCTCCCACCGCGCTGTTTGACGTGCACCACGCTACTCGGGACGTGCAGGACCCCAGGTCGCCGTTGCCCCAGGTGGACTCGAGCGTGGAGCTCCAGGAGAGGACCCTGACCCCCGGACCCCCCAGCGCCCCGGGGGGGGACGTTGCCCCTGGCTGCTCTCCCACCCGAGTGGGAACTCGGGAGCACAGTGCACAGTGCTTCCCCCTAGGGGAGAAGCTGAGCGCAAGCGTGAGTCTACGAGTGGCTCCGCGTGGATGCGCTCCGCAACAGGGCCCTCTGTCAGTGCAGCCGGGCTCCGCGGGGTTAAACCACGTAACGGACCACGGCAAAAACTCAGGAACCAGTCTGATCTCGACGCCCGCGAGCGCAGAAACGAAAGCCGGCCCCACGTGGGACAGCCCCCCGGAGCGGCCTGGCAAAACCGCGGAACCCTCGCCGTCCGCTTCAGCTTCCATCAGCGAGGACCGTCAATCTGAGAGCCAGGGAAAACACGGGAAACAGGATGACGATGAGGAAGAGGAGGAGTTCTTCTCGTTTGTCATCCTTCACTCCCCAAAGGATGTGGAACTAGCCGGTAGGCTGAGGGAAAGGCTCGAGGGTCTAGACGTCGGTCTGGGCGCAACGTTCTCCCAGGATTTCGCCATGCCCGGGAGACATCGGCTCAGCTGCGTGGACGACGCCATCAACAACTCTGCCTTCGTCATTCTCCTCCTCTCCCGGAACTTCGACCGGCGCATGCTGGAGTTCGAGACCAACTGCGCCCTCACCAGCTCCCTGGAGAACCGTCACAAGTACAACAACGTCATCCCTCTGCTCCCCAGCGAAAACGCCCTGCCCCGCGAGCAGATCCCCGGCAGCCTGAAGATCTTCGTCATGCTGGAGGAGGGCGGCAGAGGCTTCGAGAAGAAGGTGAGGAAGGCCATGGCCCCGGGCAGGATCGAGCGGCAGAGGAGCGTGTGGAGGCAGGAGCGGAGCATCCGGGCGCGGGAGGAGAGCAGGAGGAGGATGCGGGAGGACAACGAGAGGAGTGCCGCCTTGCAGCGCGAGGCCGAGCGCATGCAGAAGGAGCAGCTCAGGCACAGTCTCTCAGAGCAGCAGAGAGCGCTGGAGCATTACTGGGCTCTGTGGAACGCTCAAGCCGGCCAGGTCCCCGCTCCGGGAGTGCCCCCCTTTCCATTTTACGTGCCGATGTCTCCACGTCCTCCAGAAGGATTCCCGAGTCTGGGCGGGCCCTTCCTACAGCCCAGCATCCACATCGAGAACGCCAGCTGCATCATGATTGGCAATGACTCCCAGATGACAGTGGGGATGGGCGGGGAGAGGGAGGAGAATGGCCCCGGCCACGGCCCCGGCCCTGGCAGAGACCCCACAGACCGATTAAGCTGAATTAGTTTAATTTGGTGTCGTCATGCTGGCACCCACACCAGCCCTTTTTGGACAGGACACCTGCCTCAGAGGACCTGTTTTATTTCAATCTTCTCATTGTTCTGGGTTTTTAAATTTTTTTATTTTACTTCCGTTTCACTGGAAAAGCCACAGCTTGATGGAGGTTGGGTTCGGTCTGCAGGTGTTCTCATGTTCTCATTTCTCTTTAATCAAATACAGTAACAGAAAAATGATAATTCTGTTGCACCCATGTTAGTTTTTACATTTTAGTCTGGAAATTATGTCTTCTGAGTTCTAGGACATCCGCACAGCTGTTGGGCCCTTGAGCAAGGCCCTTAACCCTGCATTGCCCCAGGGGAGGATTGTCTCCTGCTAAGTCTAATCAACTGTACGTTGCTCTGGATAAGAGCGTCTGCCGAATGCCAATAATGTAATGTAATGTATACAATCAGTGAGCACTTTTAGGTATGTATTAGACTTATTTTATTACTTATTGGTCTTTTGCTGCTGTAGCCTGTCCACTTACAGGTTTTACACGTTGTGTGTTCAGAGATGCTCTTCTGCATACCACTGTTGTCAGCTTTGACCAGTCTGGCTCTTCTCCTCTGACCGGTCTCATTAACAACACGTTTTTGTCAGGACAACTGCAGCTCACTGGATGTCATTTGTTTTTCACACCATTCTCTGCAAACTCTAGAGACTGTTGTGTGTAAAAATCCCAGGAGATCAGCAGTCTATAAGATACTCAAACCACCCTGTATGGTACCAACAATCATTCCGCAGTCACTTCGATCACATTTCTTCCCCATTCTGACATTTGGTATGAAAAACATCTGAACCTCTTGACCTGCATGACTGTATGCACTTAGTTACTGACACGTGATTGCCTGATAAAATATTTGCACTAACCAGCTGGTTTACAGGCCTACCTAATAAAGTGATAACCGAGTCTATATGACCAAATGGAGATGTACCATAGCAGTCGCTACTGGTAATTGAAAGCAACAAGAGAGTTCTAGAACACTGACTTAGAATTCTGACTGGGGAAAAAAACATTCCAAAAAAACTGGCTGATTAAATATTTACATTAACATGCTCAGTGAGTGTAGATCGCTTAGGTACCTACAAAGCACGGTGTGAACCAATGCAGTTGGTTCTACATTGAAATTTTGCTCTACACTCTGCTTTATGCTTTTGGGAAGGCTTGATTCTTTTTTTGTGATTTCTTCAAGAGCATATCTTTTCTGAGGTGTGTCAATCTTGATCAAATGCTTCTTCAAAAAAGGCTATGTTATGGACTTTAAGATATATTGGTGTTTTCTAAGAGGGTTACCAGTGTAAAAACACTGTTCTGACCTTGGTTTTTGTAGATTCATTGTATTTCAACCTGGAAACAAAAACCAAAGTGAAACATCCCAGGTTACCTATTACATTAGTAAATAATGATTTTACATTCTGTGCAATTTCTCAAGTGGTCAGATAAATCATATAAAAAATAGTACAACATTACATAGTTGTTTGGTGTGAGTCAATCAAAAAATGCAACTGAACTTGAAATGAATACTGGTACGTATGTCAACTATATCATAAAGGTAGCGAATGGGGAAAAATAGCCTTAGATGAATTTTGGCTTTGGAAGAGAAGCATTGCATAGTGCAAAATGTAGAAATGTACAAAGTGTACGAATGACTTCCTCGAAAAGTAATTCATTGTATTAATGCCCTAGAATACATATGGCTGGGAGAAGTACATGCTTCTTTGTGATTACCTACCTGTTCCTCTTGCACACAGAGCAGGTTGACACGAGCAGATGCTTTTTGACCTCACTGCAGGTTGGCTTCCAATAACCAGCTTACTGTACATAGAATCTTCCTAATATAGAAGCAGTAAAACACCAGAGAAGCAATGCAGCCCCTTGCTGACGTTAATCAAAGGCTATTTATATTGGTCCCTTTAAGAGTTCAAAATGTGGCACGCTCACATTTCTGCATCACGTTTCAGGAACCCCCCCCCCAAACAAAGGTGGGGGGTAGCTAAACTGGACCGAAGTCCAGCCGTTCCCAGCGGATGGAATAAACGCAGAAGAGGAACACCGTTCCTTGACCCTATCAGCCTGCTGACAGAAAGCCATAGCAACAACCGGTCCGCCAACCGGGTTTCAGGATCACAAATATGTGATTAGAATGTTCGTACCCGGACGTTCAAATGCCGACGTCAGAATCGCTGACGGCAAATGAAAGCGGTGGAGTTCTAGAACACACACTTATAACTAAAAAAAAAAAAAAAAATTCCAAATAAACCCCACTGTTCCATGGGTTAAGTGTCTGTGGCTGTGCAGAGAGCCCCGCGCTAACAAGGGCCTGGCTGGCATGCCCTGTGGAGGCCCGACGGGATTTATTTTTACCTTCATTACTCTTGTTTCAGTTCCTCTATAAACGGGCTCCTGAGTGAGTGGACCGGCTGCCTGGGAATAACTCCGCCGCCGCCGTCATTTTACCTTGACATACGGCCTCCCGCAGCGAGGCGCTTCAAACCTGCGAGTTTTAACGGGGAAACGAAACCGGTTCAGGTGCGATCGTGTATCAAAAGTTAAATGCTCATATATATTTTTTTATTCTGGCCTTTACGCTACAACCCTTCACTGTTGCCATCTATTTCACGTTGCACTTCTGACCTCCTCTCCAAATTCGACACAGAGAGGGCAACCCTCCTCCCCCCCCCCCCATGCAACAAGGCACTCATTCTCACGCCCTTTTCTAGAAGGTCATCGCGGGTCTCAGAATGCGACCCGAGTCCCCATGCTCAATTTCGGGGAGTCCCAAGTAGATCCTCAAGCAAACATTTCCAAGAAGGTATTCACGTGTTCGAGGAAAGTGGAAAACTAAGAATTTCATTGATGGATTTGAAAATATCCCCGTAACACTTGAATGAATGACCTGATTAATTTACTGAATGAACGAAACTGAAATGGGGAATAAGCAAAACCTCTGACACAAACTAAGGGAACTAACAAAGAAAAAAACAAAGAACACAAATACAGTACAATTCAGAAGTTCACACTTCTACCAGGACTGCAAAATACAATTTCAATACAATTTTTTTTCAAAAGTATTGTTTATCATCAAAATTGTTGACAGAAATGTACCTTTGGTTTCAAGAGATCTTGTATTTGTAAAACCCTTAGATGACAAAAACACATTAGTAATGGGTTATGTAACTAAGCACACCCCCTCTAGCATCTAACATCTCAAAACTGCAAAACGAGAGGCACGAGCTGTCATCATGTGATCAGGTGTTTTATTCATTTGGTTTTTGTTCCTGACAGTTAAGTCATTCCATTTGTTAACACACAGGACTTTTTGAGGTACTGAGCGCGGTTCATAGATGCACAATAGAATACTGGGACTTTTTCAAAAGTGCTTTAAATGCAGCAAAATTAACAGCTAACAACAACAACAACAAAAATGATATAGTCAAATAAAACAAACAAGAAAATAAAAACACCAAATAAGACTGAGGCCAGTTCTGTTCACAACCAAACCTGTCCATCAATTTCAGCCGGGTCCAAAGGAGCAAGCTGACCCTTTTATAACAACCTGCATAAACCACAAGGTTAACTTCTCAGGAAGAGCTAGATTCTAGCAGGGCGACTACATCAATCCCTTGTGGTGTAATAATCACCTGCTCCTTTCCCTCCAGTTTTCAACCAAAAGAAGGTAGAATTTGGAAATAATCCAACATTAAAATAAAACAAAATACAGAGGAAGAATATTCAAGATAGCAGCAGTCAGTTGACATGTAGGGTTTACAGTGCTTTAAGCCTTTAAGTTGTATGAAACGACACATCCAAATCTGTAGCCTACAACTTTACAGAAGTGGAATTTAAGATATTCTGGCACTTTAGATTTAAGCATATAGCTCTATATGGTACGAGAAGGGACGATGGGCACACAGTATGAAAAATGTTGCCCCTGCCTATACAAAGCAAACCATAAGCAGCCCGTTAGCACTGAAGGAGCCAGAAGGACTTTTTTGGCAATAAAATTCAATTCAATTGCAAGAACAGAAAAAAAAAAGAAGAAAAAAAAAAAGAAAGACTATGCTAACCACTCCGTAACCTCACATGGATGCATCATTTGACACTGGTAACCAAAACAGAAACACACCCCGCTCCAAATTCCCACCTAGCTCAGCACTGTACAGCACATGCCCCCATCTTTAAGTCTGTCTGCAGTGTCGAATGACCCGCTGACGTGCAACACGAAACACACAGCCTTGAGCAGTGATCGCAGGAGCAGCGGCGACGATAAGTCCTTAAATCAAACCTAGAGGTCCTCTCGCTCTTTAGGGCTATTCCTAGCCCAGGGCTTCACAGTTTCCCTATTTTTAAATGAAATAATAAAAATAAAAAAATAAAAAAAAGTACACTAGTAGTTAATTTATATGACTGTGCAAAGAGTGGCAAGTGCTATTACATTACTGTTCTGGGGCTCAGTCAAATGCCTAGGAAGACTGAGACGTGTACAGCGAGGGTGCATAGGTCCATTCCAGGAGGGCCGCTGTGTGCATGTTGGTTTTTGCTCATACCAAATTACCCTGGCTTAGTCTTCTACACAGCTGTATACAACGCCAACATGTATACTCCCTCCCAATATCAAACCAAACGTAAAACATTTCCTGCAGCCTGCTAGCCGTGGCTCACAAATTTAAGCCTCTATGTATATATTTTTATTTTTACATTTTGTATTCAGTGGCGAGGGAGCAGTGGATGGCTTGAAATCAGCCATCGTTGTGCACCCCTGACATGAAGAGAGGCAGGTAAGAGGTCAGAGGTCAAAGTTCAGTGCAACTCGATGAAGGCCTCCATGTCCTCCGGGACGAGGCCTTTGTAGGGCAGTCTCAGCCTCTCGATGGCGCGGGCCGCCAGGCACTGCAGGGAGACGTAGGCCAGGGGCCGCAGGGCGTGCCGGCTGGCGCAGCGCTCGCTCAGCAGCTCGTGGGCCGTCCTGCGCCGGGCGTTGGTGGCGTCGAAGTGGGCGCCGCCCCTCACCAGCGCGCCCATGACCTCGGGGCAGCCGCTGAGCGCGCACACGTGCAGCGGCGTGTTGTTGTCCAGGTCGCGGGCCTCCGGGTCCGCCCCGCACTCCAGGAGCAGCGTGGCCACGGCCAGGGAGGGGAAGCGGCCCACCGGGTAGCGCCCCACGCTGGTGGTTTCCTTGTCCACCGCCATGTGCAGCGGGGTGTAGCCGTTCCGGGCGCGAGGGTGGAGCTTCAGCAGCCGGTACACGGTCTGCTTCTTCTGGTGCTCCTCCTCCGGGGTGCAGCTGAGCTTCTCCAGCAGGTAGACCAGGTGCAGGATGATGGACAGCACCTTGGTGAACTGGGGCGCCTCCGGCGGGGCGTCCCGCTGGGCGACCGCCCGCTCCACCTCGCGCACGCTCTTGCTCAGCACCGCCATCAGGTCGTGGAAGGTGACGCGCGTCGCCACGGTGCCCTTGGCGCGGTCCTGGAGCACGAAGGAGAAGAGCTCGGCGAAGGACAGGAGGCTGCTGGCCGTCATGGGGCTGAGCGGGTCCAGGCTGCCCTGCTGCATGTCCAGCGCGTACTTCCACAGGCCCACGCAGCGCTCGAAGTCGCCCGAGTCGGCGTAGACGGCGCCGCGGTAGCGGATGTAGTAGGACGTGTCCGGGTGCGAGGGCCCCAGAATGCGCTCCCGCACCAGCAGGGCCTGCATGCGCATCTCGTCCGGGTCGGTGATGAGCGCCTCCAGCTCCTCCGCCGAGCTAACCTCGCGGGCGTAGTCGTAGGCCGCCACCGGTGACCCCGCGGGCGGCTTGACCATGACCCCTGTCCTGTCCCCGCCGGGCTGGCGCAGCTCCATCGCCCGCCGCCAGTAGCGCATGGCGCCCAGCAGGTCGCGCTTCTTGTCGACGAACGTGGCGCCCAGCAGCTCCAGGGCGTCGACGCGCTCCTTGCGCGCGGTGCGAGGCTGGTGCACCAGGTACTCCACAATGTTGGTGTGGCCCGTCACGCTGGCAGCCAGAAGCGGCGTCATGCCGTACCCGTCCCGTATCATGTGGGCGTTGCACTTCAGAAGCATCTTCATGATGTCCAGGCTCCCCGATTCCGCACAGTCGTGGAGCGCGGTGTTACCTTTCACGCTCCTGCGGTTGACGTCCGCGCCCCTCTCCAGCAGGAACTTGGCTATCTCCTTGTGGCCCTTGTAGCAGGATATCATGAGGCAGGTGTGTCCGTGCCGGTTGGCCACCTCCATGTCAGCCTGGTGCTCCACCAGGTAGCGGACAATCTGCAGGTGACCATCGAAGCAGGCGGCGCGCAGCGGCGTGGAGTTGGTTAGAGTCGTCCTGTTGACGGACGCACCGTGCTTCAGCAGACTGCGCACAACGGGCAAGTGACCCGCAGCCGAAGCTGCCCAAAGAGGCGGAGCTCCTTCAATAGTTTCCCCGTCAAAATTAACTGAACCCCCATGTTCGGCATTAACTTTACAATGCTGAAGAAGGTAATCGACTACCTCCAGGTGACCATACCGTGACGCGATTAACAGCGGTGTGCCTCCCTGGGTTTTCTCCTCTGCAAGTGCCTCTAACTCCTGTTGACTTTTGTTGTACAGCAACTTCTGAATAAGTTTCACCTTTCCATCTCGAGCCGCGTTAAAAACCGCAGTTTTAATATCCATTTTAACGGCATCCGGCACGGCCTCTGGCCATTTAAACCCGTGTCATCTGCGAAAAACGGGAGAAAGATTCGCGTTTCAATGGGGAAAGTAGAAACCCTAGCCGAGCTCCCGCTGCTCACTTGCATTCTCCAGCCATTTTAAGGCTGCGATTAAAATGGCGTCCTCTGCGTTTGACAGTTCTAGGTTTACCATATTCGCTGAGCATCGCGAAAGTTGTAGTCTCTGGTGAGTAGATTGGACATTGGATTCGACGTGCCGTACACAACATTTCCCAAAGGTTATTGCGCGAGATCGGCCCGCCTCCGTCTTTTAAGCTAACCAGTCACTGGGACTTGTAGTTTTCAGATGACGTGGGCTAGTTTCAGCCAGAATTGTGTCACAGTAGCTACGCTGTCTTTAGTCGCAGCATTGCGAGTCTGTTATATGCACGTTGAATTACGTTATGATTTTAAATGTGCTGGATAGATTATAACTCCCAAAAAATATGGAAAACCTCCAGCTATTTAGTAGGCTAAATTTAGGCAAGATGGGTTAGGTTAATAGAGGGGAGGTCTTCAATATTACAGGGCTATATTAGGAGAATGCATTGGCTCTGCACAACAGTTCTGAAGCTGTAGCCTACACACTTGATCAATAAATCTCACACATGCTACCTGGCGCTAATCAATTATTCTGCCGCTACAAAGCGGGCAGGGCGGAACTGTCAACATCTGATTGATATTAGCGTTCGAAAAGTTGTTACGGAGTGTTGCGCTATAGGCTAAACTGTGCAGAGATAATAATTTGTGAGGCTGTCACAGAGACTTCAGAAATCTTACTGACAATAGAATAAATGTTAACTGGAAGAACTGTGGCTTGTTCGTGCCCGTGTGAACACTAAATCCTTTGACAAT
>NC_083763.1:14222020-14317020 GCF_963514075.1 Conger conger | reverse complement strand
GTGATGAGCGGGGGACGGGAGGGGAGAGGAGGGTTGGTCTGGGGTTGTTGGCTAATTTTGAGGTGACCTGCGTGCTATGGGTCGCGGGGGGAGACAGGTCTTATCGAAGGAAACGACGGCATGACGGTTCAATGGTCTATTCCGTTAAACGTATCTGCAGTCAACAATCCTTCCTCCATCCTTCTTCAGACATCAGCCCAGCAACACTGATCTTGCTGCTCTTATTAATATTACGGTACAGTCAGTGCAAATCTCAGGGTATTATTTCCCTTTGGATATATTTCATTTCCGAGAGCTATGCATGATTCATGATTATTTTGACATTACTGTAGTGCAGTAGCTTTATTTCTGAAGCTGTTATGATTACATTATTTGCATACTGGATGAATTTTGTAAATGAAATGAGCTTAAATTATATATTGTTAATGTGTAATTTATCTGTCTAACTCACATATACTAAGGTCTATACTGACCTATAATGAAGGAACGTGTGTTACAGATATTCATAGGAATTACGCAGAATGTCTGGGTCATTAACATCTCCAGCAAAGAACACGATGGACAAATGTGAATGCCTGAGAGAATGGTTCAGTTAATAGACAGCGCACCAATACTAATAATAGTGTACAAGGAAGCGAATTATAACGAATTATAACAATGTAATACTTAAATAATGAAGCAAAAACAACAGGCCACTTATATTTCAATACATTTAAGTGGGAGGTCATAATTTTTCGAAACATAAGGTTTTACATTTATATTAAATGGTAGCCTATTTTGAAGGAGCTATCTTTTTAGAAAGCTTGACAGCACGTCTTACTTATTCGATTCATGTTTTCTTACGTGACAAATAAGGCGACGAAAAAAAGAAATGCATTTTGCATGGATATGATATTTCCAGAAACGGTAGATGAATGTATGCGTTTCTTTCAATTCCATAAATATGTACTGTAAATGCAAATACACACAATTCGCCCCGTATAACAGAAATGTCAATAAAATTCACCATATTGACAGACCCGTAATTGAGTGACGGCATTGAATCTCGATCTGGGAGCTGTTCGCCGAACGAGGTGCTGAAACTGGCAGGTACTAAACCCTCCGCTCGTCGTACGTTGATCAGGCGTTGGATCGAAACTTTAGCTGTAGTGGGGAAAGTTTGAGGACATTAATAGTCATAGGAATACGTTGTTTATTGCTACCAGAGTCTTTAACAACAAAATATGCAAACCAACAAGCAGGGACGTTTAAGTTCGTTCGGCAAAAAGTAAAACGATGGAAATATGCTAATTACAACAATAATACTGACATTAAAGGCCAGAAGTGCAAAATCTGATTGACGATTCATCTTGAAACCATTTTCCGTTTTCAAGGCCAACATAATTACTTGCATTTTGTCAAAATCAATACAAAAATAGCATTTGCTGTCACAGATTCCACTGGCAAAAATCAACAGAACTACAAGCTAACTCAATCCCCGTGACAGCCATGTCAAAGCCTAGGTTTCTCTCCAGATGGACGTCTGACTCACCGTTTCTCTGCGAAGAGATCAACAGGTTACTTTGAAACCATTTAAGCATCTCTTCTCTCGTTCTCTCCTTTCTTTCTCGTCTCTCAGCTGCGATCCAAGCACACGCCAATATGTTGCCCAAAGCCCCACCTAAATATTCACGTAACAGTACCCTTTCAAGTGATGTTACTAGGTGCCTCGAGACAGATTCGTTTTTTTGTACATACGGTCAAAACACTGGGAAGGGACGGATTGTTATGGAGGACGGCTTTAAAAAGCAACCAATGGGATTTCGCTTTTATTTTACATGGAGCGATTACCTCATAGTCACCAAGGTGCTGCCAGAATAGCCGGAGTACGAAAGGAGATATTGCTAATAATCAATATATTAAAATGTGGTTGTGTACAAAATTACATTTTACTACATCAATTATATTGTATTGTCCAATTACAAACGACACACCGGCACAAACACACAGTGCGCTCCATGCCGTAGACATGAACACATATTTTTTTCTTTATTTGGCTCTGTACTCCACAATTTTAGATTTGTAATTAAGCAATTAAGCAAGTGTACACTCTCAACTGTTATGACAATAGTTTTTTACACACTTACAGTTAGTAGAAATACTGAACATACTCCATGTAGAAATTACAACACTTTTTATACATAGTTGCCCCATTTCATGGGACATATTAATGTTATGTAAATGTAGTCATGTTTAGGACTGTATGCATATCCTTTGCATACAATGACTTGAACTTGATATTCTAAGTATGTAACTCTTTAACATAACCAGGTGCCTAGTATTTTCTCTGGCTATGCTGACCATTTGACTGTACTGCAGCCATCTTCAGCACCTGCTTGTTTCAGGGGCCAGTTGCCTTCAGTCTTCTCTTCACCATATGAACGCATCTTAAATTGGATTCAGATATGGTGTGAATGACTTGGTCAGTCTAGATCTTTCAGTTTTTGTCTTTGAAAATCTCTTTGTTGCTTTTGCAGCATGTTTGGTATCACTGCCTTGCTGTCAGATGATGCACCGTCCGATGAATTTGGAGTCATTTGCTTGAACTTGAGCAGATAAGATGCTTCCGTTCACTTCAGAATTAATTCTGCTGCTGCTATCACACACACCACTTACACACACACACACACACACACACTCATGCCCAAACCATAAGACCCCCACCACCACGTTTCAGAGATGAGCATGGGTGCTTCGGCTCTTGGCTCTCCACAGGTTTTCTACAATTTCCTTATCAGCTGTAGAGGTCTTCATTGACCTTCCATGTCCTTTGTGATTACTGAGCTCACCAGTGTTCTCTTTCATCTTAATGCTGTTCCAGGCGGGTAGTTTTCATATTCCCAAGGTTTGGCTGATTCGGCTGAATCTCTGACAGTTTTTTTTCCTAATCATAACGGCTCCCTTCACTTTCATTAGCACAACTCTGGCCCTCATGTTGGCAGACGTCAATAACAGACGAAGGCGAGCAGAAGCCAAAAAATCAGGACTGGATATTTAGAGCTCGGAGGAAGCCACTGAACCAAACTGACCAATCAGAAAAACCGGCGAAGCCATTTGTCCAAAACATTCTGCTCTTTGATGGTTCTGTAAATTCTACAGCTGAAACCGAAATACCCTTTAATGGAAGCAATAAAAGTTGAGAATGCGCACGTTAAGCACGTGAGATCACAAATTTTTAATTGAGCCAAATCAAGAAAAAATATGTCTTTGTCCCAAACATTATGGAGCTATATATACACCGAGCACTTTGTTAGGTATTTATTAGACTTATTTTTTAGACCCCTACTACTGTAGCCTATCCACTTACAGTTATGATGCGTTGTGTGTTCACAGATGCTCTTCTGCATACCACTGTTGTAATGTGTGGTTATTTGCATTGCTGTCACCTTCCTGTCAGCTTTGAACAGTCTGGCCATTCTCCTCTGATGTCTGTCATTAACAACTGCTGCTCACTGGATTTAGTTTTTTTGCACCATTCTTTGCAAACTCTAGAAACTAGTGTGCATGAAAATCCCAGGAGATGACCAGTTTCTGAGATACTCAAACCACCCTGTCTGCCACCAACAATCATTCCACGGTCAAAGTCACTTAGATCACATTTTATACCCATTCTGATGGTTGATGTGAACATTAACTGAAGCTCCTGACCTGTATCTACATGATTGTATGCTTTGTACTGCTGTCACACAATGTGCTGATTAGATAATCACATGAATAAGTAGGTGTAATTAAATAAAAATGTTCCTAATAAAGTGCTCGGTGAGTGTATGTATGTATTTGTGTGTGTGCGTGTGTGTACATAGATAAATACACTCAAACACATTATTCATAAGCTTGAAAAAATTCTAATTATATACAAAAAAGATGAAATAAATAGTAGTTTTGATACTCTGATAAATGGAAAATAGTCTAGATTTACAATGATTCATAAACAGAGGCATAAACAGTCAGGTGTGTGAGTATATATACACTTTTCTTGTACAAACCTTCTCCATCACAGACATTGATAGCAAATGT
This sequence comes from Conger conger, assembly GCF_963514075.1. NCBI lineage: Eukaryota > Metazoa > Chordata > Actinopteri > Anguilliformes > Congridae > Conger > Conger conger. The sequence continues at coordinate 14,312,964 of NC_083763.1, read as the reverse complement.
AACCCCAATAAAATGGCAGCAGTCAGTGCGATAACTCCTGTCTAATTCTTACTCCTGACCAGCGAGGCTGACCACCATTTTGGAACATCAGCCGCTGTGCGTCAGAGCCTCAGGGCTGATCAGCTCGAAGAGCAAAGAAACTCTGCACTGGTCCTTGGAGAGGGGCAGGTAGATGAAGCTTGGAAAAAGGCAGCCATCTTTCTCATTTATCTCTAATATAGGCTGCGTGTGGGTAACCGGGACAGGAACAGAGGGTCAGCAGATAAACAGGGAGCTCTTTCATTACTGCCGCGGTCCCTGGACACAGCAGGTAAAAGAGCCGAAGAGGTAAGAAAGAGGTCTCTGAGGTGAGAGAATGTGCTCAGAGGACTGATCGTAATGAGGAAGAGCGAGGAGGTGGCAAGGCCAGGTAGGTTATCTTACACACACACTCACACACACACACTCATATACACGCTCACAAACACACACACACACTCACACTCACATACACACTCACACTCACATACACACTCACACTCATATACACGCTCACTCTCATATGCACGCTCTCACACATGCATGCACACACACACACGCTCACATACACATGGTCATACACACATATACACATACTGTACACACACACACACACACATATATACACACACATGCGCACACACACACCACTTACACACACACGATCCTGCCACTACTTAGTTATTTGTCCCATTATCAACTAAATAACCCCCCCCCCTCTCTCCCCTAGTTCACAACAAGCCTGTCTTTTGTAACTTTCCATGAAATGCTTCAAACTGAAGTGGCTTTCAGAAAATGTTCAAGACTCTCTCTCTCCATACAAGAAATGATAGTGCTTTTGTAAAGTATGCTTTCAAGGGCATATTTCAGAGAAGGAAAAAGGAAACGCTTGTTTTTGGAAATGACAATGGCAGCATTTAAAGTGTCCTGTTTCATTTAATTTCATCTCAGGCATAAGCAAAAATACATGGGACAGAAAAACTTGTTACAAAATATAGAACGTCTCCCAAAAGAATGCATCTGTATGCTCCGATCAAACTAGGGGCACTTGTATGTGGCTTTGCAGTGTAGTAGCACACATGTATATATCATACAACAAGAAGCAAGTAACCCGTATCACACATGACATTCACATTTCTAATACATCAATATGAGACCTCACTTAGCCTATTGGGTCTGAACTGATCAGGAATTTTAAGCTGAAAAGGCTGTGTCCAAAACGACCTCCTAACTACTGTGTCCTCATAATATGTACTGTCCTCTAAACATACTGCCTACTGTTTAGGGCATATTGTAGCAAATATTTCAGATGGGATCTGTTCCTCTCTTCTTATGATGGGAGCTCCTAAAAGTATGGGTTACTTCCTGAAAAGTGTGCTCCTCAATACACTCAGTGTATATCAGGACTGATATATTTCAATAAGCGTATCATCCAGGGATTTTAAATACAGAGAAAATATTGCCTACTTTACAACTTTCTCATCGAGTGTACTCAACTTATGTACTCAATAGTAGGCGAGTGAACAGCAAGCAAGTTGACCCCTGACCTCCGAACCCTGACCAATACACAACTACTCAGGGTCCTTACTAGTGTAGGCTTGCAGACGTGTACACGTGTGCTGTGTTGCCATAACAACAAAGAACCTGTGCATGACTGAGCAATGACTCCCAGCGAGTGATGCAGTGTTGTTTTACATGAACCATGTTTGACCCCAAGTTCTTCAATGTATTTCTTATATTACATTACAGGCATTTAGCAGACACTGTTATCTGGAGCGATGTTACAATCAATTGCAGATCGAATACAGGGACAAGTGCGATGAGGACCATAGAGGAAACTATGGTTCAGAGTCCTAGCATGACCAAAAAGATACAACTTGAACCCTCATCGACTTGAAAATACATCAACTTACCAACTAGCATACCACAGTTGGCAGCTAGAATACCCCAAGTACAACAATAACTACATATAAGTACTATTATAAATCTATGGCATACACAAGGCTAATCTTTTATTTGTATTTGTATTCACTTCATTATGAGCAGATATGTATACAATTCTTTAAAAGAAAACACAATAATACATTCATAGAGCATAAACCAACCAGAATAGAAAAGGTCTGATAGTGGGCAACCAATTTATTTTTCATCAATAGCCATTTTTCCATATAATAAATTATAAAAATGGTAGACTTGATGAAGGAAGTATTTTAATGTCAAACCGATGAGGGGTTGCGGTTTGAAAGGACAAATCCCCCACTGCGATTATTCTCTGCGGTAATGTGATTTGGGGAAGAACACGTATTGGAGAACAAAAACACATTGAACACATCGGGATGAAAAAAACAAAAGCATCAAATAATATTAATAAATCAACCAGGAACCAAGTATCCTTCAAAGCCACTTCCTTCTGCACTCATCAGAAGGTTGGGTAGTCTAACCTTTAGTGGCCAAGCCTGCTTCCTTGGTGAAATATGACCACAGCTCATAACACAAGTCTTAAAGAATGCTAAATATTTTGGCTCAGTCAGCCAAACTTCAGTACGGCCCAGTTAATGCATCCTGCATTTATTTTTAATGAAATAATTTTCCAAACTCTACATTGTCCCAGGCAAAGCAAAACACTGCCACCTTGTGGTCACAAAATAAATGCACTGCGCCTCGAAGATTGGGTCCCTGCTGCTATTGAAACAGTAAAATAGACGTTAGTCTGCTGGCTGAAAGGCAAACTACTTGTGGTGATTTAAATCAATTGAAATTACAGCCTTTACACTGACATCATTTTGGCCAGGATGCAATATGCCAGCTTCAGCTACAGTTTACTTGAACGTAAAATCTAAGAGATTCATACAATACGGTAAAAAAAACAACAACAACATGGACTGTTGATCCATGGATTTCTATCAACAAACTGGTAAAATGAAAGTGATGAAACAGTAGTCTAATCTAAAACAGCATCAATTAGGGATATTTGAATACAAATAAGATATTCCAGTGAACTGATAAATGTCTACTATACTGAAAATATGGTTAATGTACTTATCTAATTACAGATTCATAGATTACAGATTGCATAGATTCATAGATTAAATCATATATTAAATTAGATATCTGAAATATATATATATATATATATATATATATATATATGAAAGATATCTGAAGATTTAAAAAAAGCATTTTCTTTCCTAGTTTGCGGCTCTTACAGGCACTGGGGACACAGATGTAGCCATAACCACAGGGGGGCACTATAGTCATAAGGGGAAGCATTAGGAGGTACGCGCGGTCGTCTGGTAGTCGGCAGGTTGGCGGTTCGATCCCCCGCCTGGGTGTGTTGAAGTGTTGAAGAATTGGTGTGTGAGTGCGTATGTGAACGGGTGAATGATAGACATCAATTGTAAAGGGCTTTGGATAAAACCGCGAAATAAATGTAGTCCATTTACCATTAGTTTGAAAGGGGGCAGCTTCTAACGGACACACTTTTTGTTGATTCCTTTTGAGAACAGTGATCATTCGGTTTTTTTTTTATTTTGGTGGTTCACCCTGTTAAAGGAATGGGTCCCAATGATCCCATTGAAGGACTGAATGTTCGTGAAGGTTTGCATAAAATCCTGACCAAACTTTATTGTCCCCGGCCTGGGTGGGATGGTGTGAGCTGGTGGGATTATCTTGTGTAAAAATACGCATGACAAAGTTAAAATAATAAATGTGTCATGCATGCTTCTATACACGATATAATTGCTAAAATAGTGTAACTCTGGTAACAAGGGCAACCATTAAATTACAATTTTACACTGACTTTGGAGAAGCTGAAGTTGGAGATGCTTGCATTTTTGGCATTGCACTGTGGCTAATCTAAAACATCTGTGGAACACAGTAAAAGGATATGTGCCTACAGTACGATTGAAGTTGAGAATTTGTAAAATATAATCTCATTATAAAAATAGTATGTCATACCCTTGCCCAAGAAAAGTGGACGCAAACCGTTGGAGAGTAAAAAGCGAAAAAGTGTGTGCTGCGTTGGCCGGGAATCGAACCCGGGTCAACTGCTTGGAAGGCAGCTATGCTAACCACTATACCACCAACGCCTTACACGTTCGAAAAGTCAGAAAAAACGTGTAATATATGTACACATAGTATGAATAGCTACAGAGGTATATGCGTACCTGGATTTGTGTTTTCTTTTGTGAAGAGTAGACAATATATGATAAAGTGTGTTCGATGGAGAAGGCAAAGATGAGGTATGCGTTTAATCATCAGAGGATAATGAACCATTTCAAAATTGTTCAGCGACAAATCGCGTTAGATGTTTTTAAGGTTGAATGAACTCCCAAGTTGCTACTTCCTGACAAACCGAAATATTTCGCACAGCACATCAAAAACAGGCGTTTACGCCAGACGCCAGTACAAAAATTTAGTCTACATTGGAACTATGCGCGACATTGTATTAGTTATAAAAAAGTAAGGCATACATTCTTTCAGCGAAACGAGTTGTGCATAGCCTGCTACCAATTAGTATGATCAAATTACGTCGACGTCCTCCATTTTATGTTGTCAATAATGGCAACCAACAACATTCAACAGGTGCGCTACAGAACAGGGGTTGATTTTCGGAGAACAGAGACTATTCCATGATATCCACGATGTGATACAAATTCTTTCTGGCGGGGTATTACGCTGTGTAGAAATAAATATGAGTTTTTAATCTGCAAGATATTAATCAGTGGTGACTGACGCTCATGACATCAGTCGGGGAGAGCCTACATTTTTACCCAAAAGTTTGGAAGGCACAGTGACTTGAAGTTTGTTTGTTTTGGATTCAAATTGTCGAGAAAAACCTAAAACAAAATTGAAAGTGTTATGCGCTTCGAAGTAGCCTGAATTATGCATTAACCGCTACTATCAATTGTGAGCCGAAGAGGATCTTCCAAATACTTAGATGTAAATGCAATATAGACTAATGTCCTGAAGTCATTAATTTTCCTCGCTGTGGTGATAAAATGCAATCAAAAGTGTTTTGGGACACGAGATAATTTCTGTTTCTTCCTTAATATTTAGATTTTACATTCTTTCCGCCGTTGCATCCAGTTGCTAATTATAATTGCAGTTATAGAAAAGAGGAATAATATACCTATAAAAATGCTCGACCCGCCTTTTTGTCGTCAGAAACACACCACCACAATTGAGTTCAATTGTATTTTTTTTACATGACAAAATTGTTTTTGTTTTTTATTTGCCTCGACATCAGAAAAACTGCCATTGCCAGTTCCACGTGAGCTGCTGGCATTGGCTTCATCTCTTCCTCCAACGCCCCGGACAGAACGACAGGAGCAGGGTATGTCATTTCATATAATAAAAGTACAATAATAAACTTGTGTCAGGCTAATTATTGTCTATATTATTATTATTATTATTATTATTATTATTATTATTATTATTATTATTATTAATTAATTTATTTATTTATTTATTTATTTATTACCTCCTGCTATTTGTGAAAAGAGAGACTGCCGATTACTCACATTAATTTGTTTCCTATGCTCTAAAGGTAGCAGCAAGTCTGCAGTCAGACAGCCGCCTCCATCAGCGACGAGGCAAACTGTCACACCTCCCTGTGTTGGTAAGCATTCCACAAAGACCATATACAGTACATATTAGTAATAAATATTTGATGTTAGGATCTGCTTATTAATTACTGACTCATCTGTGTCTGCACCCTTTCCCCAAGGTTCCGTATCACAGAGTGTGAGCTCCTCTGTCAGAGCCGAGACGGAAACTGCTGTGGCTGAAGGTATTACTCTCTATAATGTGTCTTTAATGTGTAACTGATTTAATTTCATGTGCTGTGGTCAAAATGTGTGGGTTTTAATGTGTTTTGTGTGTTCCATAGCTCTGGCACAACCTACCACAGCCCTGCAACAGCCCAAACCCCTCACCCACCCTCCAGCACTCATTAGCCAGCCTGCACACTCAGCACCGGCCTACAGCTATGACCAGGATGTGCGCAGTTGGAATTGCTCTCTCCAGCAGCGCATTTGGATGAAGACTGAGTTGGAAGCTTTGGGGCTATGGCCGGGGTCCCGACCGGTGTGCCACTCTCTAAGCATGGTGTCCCTGTGGCGTTACCCTCCTCAGCCTGAGCTCATTGAGACCAGCACCAAGCTTCCCTCACCGAAGCACTTCCAGCTCCACCCATTCTTCATTTGGAAGCCAGAGCATGCCGTCATGGAGAGAGTCAGGAACAATTACATCCATGCCGTGTCTTTATGGCTGTGCCTCTCCGCAGGTTCAGTCTTCAGGTGTAGGAAGGCCTCGGGTGATTGTTGGCACCAGTGGCCAGTACTACATCTTTGCCTCCCGACTGACCTGCAAGGTTTGTAGGCGCTATTGATTTGCTGACAAACTCCAGTGGTTGGAAAAAAATTCCAAGGAGGTTGACCAACATCCTCACAGCCTTCCTCACGCACAAAAAGGCCATTTGTAAAACTGTTATGGATGAGCTGAGAAGAACCGGCAAGTCCCTAAACAACATGGCCAACCAGGTGACAGAGATGCTCCACCTAAAATATGAGCGTGCCAACCTGGCCTATCTCCTGGCAGTGCAGAATATCCGGGATGGAGAAGCAGGGCTATATGGGCAGACAACAATCACTGGCTATCTCCAGGAAGAGGAATCTCCAGGACCATTTGGGCAGTATGAAGATGCAGATGGCTGGTTTGGAGTCTCTCTGTCTCCACACTACCTGACTGACTGCCTCCTACAGGAGTTTCAGCGGCAGGAAGCAGCAATCAGCAATCACCCAGCTCCTCCAGGGAACATTTGGACAGGTCTTTAGATCAGACCACACACGCCGAGTGGCTAGGAAGGTCACCATCTCATCTGGCACTATGTCCTCCTATGCCATCATGAATGAGAACTGGATGATCCTGTCCTGGGTGATGCTGCAGTCAGAGTGTGATAAGTCACTGGAGCCCATGTATGAGGGTCTCGCCAACCGCTACAGCACTGCAGGGGTAGAGAAGGCAAAGTTCCAGTGGGTGGACAGGTATGAATAACAACATTTAGTCACTACTGTCTGTTCTACTGAATTTACTTTTTACACAAAGAATAGAATAAAAATGTATTGATTAAATATATAATATAGTTGGCTATATTTATGAACCATTTGACTGTGAAAATAAGTGTAGCTGCTTTGTAGTCATTAAATCTGTTTTGAAAATATTTATGTACATTTCTCTTACATTTCTATGCTAAACTATTACAATTGCCCTGTCTGTTTTTGTGCATATGTAGAGACTGTTGTGCTGCCTTTCGAGTTCCGGACCTGCAGCCCTTCGAGGACCTTCAGTGGGCTTCCTGGCAGACAACTGATGCCATTGCGGCAGAGGCCACCTCTGGGAACCTGCATAATACATGCGCGTCACGGAGCAAGTTCAACCAAGACATTGTGGTCAAGCTGGACTTGTTTCACTGCATGCGCAGGTTCACCAGGGAGTGTGTTTCTGAGCACCATCCACTACACAGCACATTCTGCAAGTTCCTGTCTGCAGCATTTACAGTTGTGGACCAGGGAGACCTGCAGAAGCTGAAAGAGGCCTACACCTTCTGTGGGATTGTGCCTGCTGAACCCACCAAGCAGCACATCAGGGAGCACTGCAGGGTGAAGGTGCCGCGTGCGAGAGAGCTGCTGCAGAGAGTGGAGGACGTCCTTCGCCATTTCCATCTGGCCAAGGACCCTGATGGCACCCGGCTGTACAAGCCCTCCATGCTCAAGGTTTGGAGGATCCAGCGAGTCCACATTTTGAGGGGGTGCCTCAGTGACCCAGAAGTGGAGGATGGGGTCCTGTACAGGTACGGGGGCACTCTGCAGCTCAACCATGTGCAGGGGGAAGGAGCCGCTGTGCCAGTGTGGATCCCTGTCAGGGGCACTTCCCAGCAGGAGGGCTTCCACCTTCACCAGGCCTGCTGGGTGACTGGTAATCTGGTCTCCAACGAGCTGTTCCAGGCTCAGGGCTTGACTGGCGAGGTGGAATTTCCAGCGGCTGGTGGACTTGAAGCAGCCTGGAGTGGTGCTGCCAGCAGTGTTTGACCCGGTTTTAATTTGCGAGTTGAATAAAACATCCGAGAAGGTGATGGGGCATGTGAAATATCCAGCCCTCCACATCTCTGCCAGGGACACAGGAGAGAGGTTTGGGCTGCAGTACCTGGAGCCAGGCTGCCGTCCAGTTCCTTTGGACTGGCAAAAACACAAGGTCCTGAAGACTGCCCTTCCTCCTCCTGTGGAAACACAGCTGCCTTCCATCACCCAGCCATTGTCTGCGGCACCCCCTGTGGTGCTTCATTTCCCACCTGCTCCCCCCACCTTTGAAGATGTCAGGGACACAGACGCCTCACAGGTAGTCTACTTTACTGTTTGTCCTGTCACTGTATTAATGAACTAACATTGTTTAACACGTACTACAGCTTACGGCTGCAGACTTTTAACATTTATTGTTATATCTATTTTATAGCAGAGCTTTGACAGTGGTGAGCTGTCCTTTCAGTCGGTCCAATCACCGACAGGACGGACCCTGCCGTCACCACAGTCCACAACATACAAAGAAGAGAGCCACTTAATGGGCCCAGGTAAATCAAATACTACTGCATTCAATCAAAAATACTTTCATGTGTTGAAATCAGATTCTTCTAAAGAGCCTAATAATATGAATATACAGTATGCTGTCTGTCTCTCACACACACACACACACACACACACACACTCACATACACACACATTTTGTTCTAGTTGATCTTTTAGACTTGTTTATAATAAAAAAATTTCATCTCCTTTAAGGTCTGCAGAGCACTCCTCCCCTGCCACAAGCTGCCTCCCCCAGAGCTGCACGCACAGGACCAGTAAAGGCTGGAGGGCTGCTGTTTGTCTTGGACCACAACAGGTGGCCAGCACCCATGAGAGCCGCCATTGATGGACTGCTGGCCCAGCATAAGGGAGAGAAGGACTTCCTGAAGCGGGTGGACAGAGACTATGCTGCTCTGGTGCAGAGTACATGCTCTGACCCCAACAGTCTCCTGCACCCCACCACATGGCAGCATATTTCACGCTATGTGAAACATGCAGCAAAACAAATTAACACCAACACTTCACTGAACGCCAGCCCAGAGAAACTGCAGGAGACCCAGCAGCTGTGGCAGCATCTGACTGCAGGGAGTCAGACGGTCACCGTGCCAGTGGTCACCCTGCCTCCAGCCGTGATCAATCCCCCTGCTCCCATCACATCCCAACCAAGTCACACCCAGGGAGCCCCTGTGACCGATTTCACAGTCCGGTGACTGGTTAAAGAGCTCCTCGAGAGGCAACAGGCGGCAGTTCAACAACAAAAAAGAACAAGGAACTGCCTTGCCTGTGGCCAACCAAAATCTCGGTACCGGGGTGATGGCTCCACAATCCACTTTTTTTATCAGACTGGGGAGGTTAAATACTTCTACTGCTCCACGAAAGTCTACCAGACTTATGCAGGAGAAGGACTCACCAACCCCAGGATGCCATTTCTCGAGTTTGCAGACACACCTTTTTTTCAGAGGGAGCTGGAGGCCTCAAAGCAGAGAGGAGCCCAGAGGAAGCAGGTTCTGGAGCAGAGGGGGAAGAGAAAGTCTGTGGAGGTGCAGCCAGCAGGCCCCCTCTGCAGGTTCTGCCACCTCCCCATGAAACGGGGCCCCAATAGCCCTCATGTTCATGCCTACTTCCCTGGGTTAGCAGGGAAGTATGTATATTGTCCAACCAAGGTACTGTCTTTGTACCAAGGACAGGGCATGGACAGGGAGTTAAGCTGGCAGGAGTTTCAGCGTACTCCATTTTATGAGGCTGAGAGAAACAGGTGGAGAGATGAAAAGGGAAAGTGAAAATATTGACTTTCCCATTCCTGTCCATATCAGCCCTGTATATAGTCATTCATGTATAAAGTTATTAACTTACACTTTTGTTGTGTTTATATGTTTGTAAAAAGTCTATTATATACATAATGTTGTATTCTTTTTTGAGCACTTATAATGCGTGTGTCTGTGTGTGTAAATTTGTAAAAACCCGTTGCAAATATTGTTCTTGTTCTTAAAGTTGCCATAAAAATATTTTATCCAACATCCATCTGCCTGACTGCCTTTGATTTTGTTTCTTGTAGTGATTTTAGTAATTAGAATGCAAATAAAGATGAGATCAAATGAGATATGCTTTATTATACCCAATGGGAAATTCTTCAAATTTTTCAAACAGCAGTAAACAATGAAAGACAATACAAATAAATACTAAAATACATACAAAAAAGTTACATTAAAAGGTATTAAAAACAATATAATTAAAAACACATGAAAGCAGATATATACCCTATACCAGGGGTCGACAACCCTGGTCCTGGAGAGCCGCAGGGTGTGCTGGTTTTCGTGTCCACCTTAAAATAAGCAATCGATTCAGACCCAAGAAACCAGGTGAGGTGAGTTAACTGTGTAATCAACGGCTTTCATTGGTCAATTAATGCCAAGTAACAACGAAAGCCAGCATACCCTGCAGCTCTCCAGGACCAAGGTTGCCGACCCCTGCCCTATACCATGTTCTTCAGAGTGCACTTTGTGGGTTGCAGGAAATAGACCTCTGTAATACAATTCTCACACAGAACAATTCAGTATCCTGCTGGCCATATAGGCAGAAGATGTTCTTCATAGGTCAATGAAGCTGGAGAGGAATTATATAAAATATATTAATATCAAATGGGACACTCCAACAAAGACATTACCTGAATTACGAACCATCTTTTTGTGCTCAAGGGCGTATTTTATCTGAGGTGGGTATATAGTATTTCACAGAAACGTGTGTCAGGTAGGGGATTCGATGCACGGTCGTCATGTCGAGCTTTACACCTACTCGTTAAGCTTAACTTCCCTTAACTTTTCCCATTCATTCTCAACGGTAGTTCTTAACACTACGGATGCAATATATTCTTGGCCACACGTTGATATCGAGGCGCTGTTCCGAGCTAAACGAATGACGTCTTTTCAGTGCGGATTCCTTAACTATACGAAATCGCCTGGCGCGAATCATTTCCAATGGAACCGACGCACGTTTCGGTAAATCTATCTTAATAATTATTTTACTACTAACTGGTCCTTGAATGATATTGATGTTGTTGAGGTATTCCCACAATATTTTCAATAAAATTGCCTGTAGTTTAATCAGTTACTGCAATGTATTATTGTTATTTTGTGGGAAAATTACAGGTAAACGGGATAATGTCTCTGCATTGTTTATTGTCATAGGACTAACTTACTGCCATTCAGACATCTTATTTTGGTACATGTTCCTTTATTTACCATTAATATATTATTGTTGTTGTTGTTGTTGTTAACTTGGCCATATTATGTAGTTGCCCAGCTAAGTACTTAAATAATAGAGCAGTTTCCACAATAATTATATTATACAATATTTACACCCATGTTACCTTAAATTATATGAATGTAGAGTAAATACATAGATTTATTGTTTTGTTTTTTCTTTGTTTAGTACAGTAATGCCAGGCATTACTGTACTTACTTGGCTTGCCATGCCCTTTGCCCCATTACATGTGTTCTCTCCTTAAAAGGTCACAATGTGAAATATATGTTCACATAGTATGAATAGATACAGAGGTATACGCGTACCTGGATTTGTGTTTTGTTTTGTGAAGAGTAGAAAATATACAATAAAGTTTGTTCGGTTTATAAGGCAAAGATGAGGTATGTGTTTAATCATCAGAGGATAATTAACCATTTCAAGATTGTTCAGCGCCAAATCGCGTTAGATGTTTTTAAGGTTGAGTCAACTCCCAAGTTGCTCCCAAGTTTCGGACAGCACATTAAAAACAGGCGTTTACGCCAGACGCCAGTAGAAAAATGTAGTCTACATTGGAACTATACGCGACATTGTATTAGTTATAAAAAAGTAAAGCAGCGAAACGAGTTGTGCATAGCCTGCGACCAATGAGTATGATCAAAGTCGACGTCCTCCATTTTATGTTGTCAATAATGGCAACCAACAACATTCCAACAGGTGCGCTACAGCCAGGGGTTAATGTTCGGGGAACAGAGACCATTCCATGATATCCACGATGTGATACCCCGCCAGAAAAGAAGTAGTATCACGTTGTGTCGAAATAAATATGAGTTTTTAATCTGCCAGATATTAATCAGTGGTGACTGACGCTCATGACATCAGTCGGGGAGAGCCAAAATTTTTACCAAAACGTTTGGAAGGCACAGTGACTTGAAGTTCCATGTTTTGGATTCAAATTGTCGAGAAAACCCTAAAACAAAATTGAAAGTGTTATGCGCTTCGAAGTAGCCTGCATTATGCATTAACCGCTACTATCAATTGTGAGCCGAAGAGGATCTTCCAAATACTTAGATGTAAATGCAATATAGACTAATGTCCTGAAGTCATTAATTTTCCTCGCTGTGGTCATAAAATGCAATCAAAAGTTTTTTAGGACACGAGATAATTTCGGCTTCTTCCTTTATATTTAGATTTTACATTCTTTCTGCCGTTCCATCCAGTTGCTAATTATAATTGCAGTTCTGTTGATAGAAAAGAGGAATAATATACATATAAAAATGCTCGACCAGCCTTTTTGTCGTCAGTGAATAAGGAAAATTAAAATGGATCCACAAACAAGAGGTCGTCATTCATTTAGCATGCTTCTTTTCAAATCTTTTCACTCAAGCGGTTAAGATTAGAACACTGATTGAGGACTCAAATAGCATTCATTCCAACTGTACAGAAAGAAACAAACCACCACAATTGAGCTCAATTGTATTTTTTTTACATGACAAAGAAAATGCAGTGGGAAATCAAGCCTCTCTATTCAATCGGAAATAAACAAACAGAACATGAGACCTGGACATTCAAAACCACTTGAGTTTAAGATACTCCAAGCCAAATTATACAGGCTACACGCTGTACTTGAGATTCCAGTTTTTTTAAATCCATCTTCTTATAATCTTTTCTGGGTATGCAAATATAATGCCTTGATGGTTTAAATGTTACTCAAACACTTCAAAAAATGTAAATCTAATACTGGCACTGGTACCACTGCTCAGACACAATGTGTTCAACCTTCCCATATGGGAATATAGATGGGCACAGAAGACAACAGGTAGCACTGGCTGGAAGAGTGAATGCATTGAACCGTTGCCTATTGTTTGAACACGCATAATAGTGAATAGTGTAAAATTAGGTTCGTAACATACAGCATGATGTCGTTGGAATAGTAGCACCTGATACATCACTTAAGACACAAGGTCAACCCTGTTCTGACAATACTGGCTAAGAATCTCTCAATCTCTTGTTCAAAATGGAGTGTTTTCAATGCAATTACCAAAGGTAATGTGAGATTTGAGGTACTTCACAAAAACAAGGCTGTTTTGATTGATCACGTTCCAGTTAGAAATGTTTTTACAAGAGAGAGTGAATTTTCATGAACCCCCATACATAGCTGTTTTAAAAAAAAATACTTTGTCCCCCATTGTAAAATTATATTATAATCTATTGTCAAAAGTATTATTATAAAGTAAATAAATTAGAATTCTAGCTAACTAAAATGGCGCCCACATCTCTCTCTCCCAGTGGTTAAACGGCGTTGGTGTATAAGGCTGCTTTCGACAAACTAAAGTGAACATGGACACTTGACAAATACAAAAACAGAGAAGAAAAGATGTGTTGATATATTAAACAAACATTGAGGAGAAAAAAAACAAACAAAAAAAAAACACAAAAACAAAAAATTCTCCGAATAGACATTTGGCAGTCGATTGTGTGTAAACAAATATTGAGGAGAATGGATTCTGTATTTTTTTGACTCCTCTTCCTCTCCGAAACGACGGGCTGGAGGAGCCTCAGTCACGTCCTCCTCTCTCTCTCAGGATCAACGTGGCGTTGTGCAATGGAATCTGTGCATTCCCTCTCAAGTCTCTATCCCGGACACCCCCACCCACCCCCCACCCCAAACCCTTCCTAATATTACCGTATCCGGGTGAAGAGGTTCAAGACAGACACAGATTCCTGAAAAGGAAAATAAAAACAGGTGAATTATGACATACAATGCAGTTCATAAGTATTGGGACAGTGGTTGATTTTCGGCTTTTTTGGCTCTTTACTCCAGCACATTGGATTTGAAATGAAACTAGGAATAATGAGGTTAAAGCCCAGACTGTCACGTTGAATTTCAGGACGTATCGGGTAATGTGTGAAGGAATGACATCACTTTTATACCCCATTTTAGGGGACCACAGTTGGCTGCTCATACTTTAACCTCATAGTCATGGTTTCATTTAAAATTCAATGTAAAATTTTAGCACTGTCCAAATACTGCACTGTAACTCCTTAAACTCACTAAAACCGGCAACTAGTTCAGAACCAAATGAGCAGGTGAGGTGAGTGCAGCTGTGAACTTGACTTAACCCTTTGAAAAGCAGTTTTTTGTTTTGTTAAGTAGTTTTTTTGTGTTTTCAGAATTCCAAACCAGTGTTCTAGAACACCACTGCTTCCTATTGTCAGTAGCGATTGTTACATCAGTATTGGAATATTCAGTTAAGAACATTCAAATCCCTTTGTGACCTCACACCTTAATGGGATAAGAAAGTGTTGCGTAATGGTGGAACCCAGCTGACCCTGTAGCTCTCTGTGACTAAGGTCACAGAACCCTGCTTAGAAATGGGCGAGGCTGGAGCAATGGCATACCTTCGTGGACCGCGTTTTGCTGAACACGTTCCAGAACCGCAGGGTTTCATCACCGGCGCCCGTGACAATGGCTTCCCCGTCTGGAGACATGGCCTGCAGAGGAAGTAGAGGTCAGAGTTTACAGGAAGTAGATGTGAGAGAGAAGCTCATACACACCTGCGTCAAAACATCACTAAAAACGTAATTATTCAAATAAATTCATTACATTTATACTCTTATTATGTGCCACCGTTCTCATTTTCAGATAAAATTCATAAAACATTTTCTCTAATGCAATTTTGGTTGGTATAACTTGGAAAGACAATTTTGTTGAATTATTAGCAATCGTGCAGGACTGTTTACAAAGTAAACCAGGATCTAAAGGAGTTAAGGCACTTCAAATATGTACTTGAGAAAGGTGCGACTCCTACAGAAAACAGCCTCCATACGCCTCCATACGGAGGGCTGAAGGGCAGAGCACTCACCAGGTAAAGCACTCTGTAGGAGTGGCCCGTCAGCTTGGCCACCTGCGTCAGGGCCGGATATTTCCACACGAGGATCTGGTTCTGAGAGTAGCCGTGTGTGCTTACCTGACGGGCAGGAAGAGATGATATATGATATGAACATTACTTACGAAACATAAATAACAACAGAGAGAAATAATACAAGATGGTTTAATGCAAGTATACACAACGCTTACCAGAGACTATCCACATACGCACGTGTGTTCATGACGTTACGTAAAAATACTCAACATGAAAGCACATATATAAATATAAATATAGGAAGATACTATTTAGACCAGTAATGAAACTCATCTACGGTAAAGTGTATAAAGGCTTTACAGAAGGCCACGGATAGTCTGTGGGTGACGTAACAGGCACCCGACCCATACATTCGCTACGGTCTACGTGCGGGTCGGAGTCGAGGCGGAGGAGACGGGGCCCCCGGTCCGGGCGGTACGCACCAGCTCGTTGGCGTGCTTGGACCAGGCCAGGTTGCAGACCTGGGAGCCGGTGTCCATGCACTGCAGCGGCTGGCCCGTCAGCGTGTTCCAGAAGCGCACGCAGCGGTCGGCCGTGCCGCCCCCGGACGCCAGCAGGCCGTGCTGGTGGGGGGACCAGGCGATGGCCTTCACCGCTGCCAGGTGCTCCGTGTACTGCTGCACGGGGAGCAGGCTGGAGTGGTTCCACACCAGCAGCTGGAGGATGAGGACCATACCGTCATCATCATCGTCATCATCATCCGGAGTGACGTCATCCGCAGTGGATGTGACATCCAGTGACATCATCCGGAGTGGATGTGACATCCAGAGTGACATCATCCAGAGTGGATGTGACATCCAGAGTGACATCATCCAGAGTGGATGTGACATCATCATACGGAGTGACACAAGAATCCAAAAAAGGGGCGGAGCAACAGACACCATCATTGGCCCACTCACTGGAACGAATTCATAAATGGCATTTCAATTACTTTCCAGAATTAACAGACCTGAAAGCCACCTGGGTGTTGCCTGGCGGCCATTTTGTACCTGAATGGTCACCACACATTAGTTCATGCAGGGCTGCCCAACCCTGTTCGTAGAGACCTACTGTGCTGTATGTTTTGTAGATCTAGTTAAGCTGCCAATTAATATAATCAGGTGTGCCAAATTAGGGTTGAAATGAAAACCTGCAGGATGGTAGATCTCCAGGAACAGGGTTGGACAGTCCTGACCTGAACGAATACGTGATGAGCATTCTGGCACAAAATGGCCGCCATGCAACATCCAGATGGCTTGGTTTCATTTCCCGTTGCGTCAATTCAGGGAAGTAATTAAAATACAACTCATGAATCGAAATCTCATACAACATTATTCAGTTCGTACATTGAATTGCAATTCCGACTACATTGAAATGGAATCCGTTTCAGCCTTGGCTTAGACACAGAGGCCCATACGCGTGTGAATCGGGCGCGGGTACCTTGTTGTCGTTGCCCCCGGAGGCCAGCAGCTGGTGGTCTGTGCTCCACTTCAGGCCGCAGACCTCCTGCCGGTGTCCCTGCAGCCTGCGCTCCGACTGCAGGGGGGGGGGTCCGCACGTCCCGCTGCAGGATCATCCGGTCCCGGCTGCCCGACGACAGCTGGTCCACGTTCCACGCCAGCGCGCCTGCGGACAGGAAGGGACCGGGGGGCGGACAGGAAGTGACCGGGGGGCGGACAGGAAGTGACCGGGGGGGGGGGCGGACAGGAAGTGGATGAAGGAGCCACGCCACCGAGAGGCAGGGGCGTCGTAAAGAGAATAACTAAGATACGGGAACGGGATAACAGAGGTTGCAGGTTCAATTCCGATATGGGGCACTGTAACTGTAGCCGTGAGGTACTGATTGGCTCACTGCAAAAACCAAGAACGTACGTCAGTCTCAACAAGTATTTTAGTCTAATATTTTGATTTTAAATCTATTACTTTTCAATAAAAGTAAAATACTGCCAATGAGGCAAAGAGTTGAGATTTGATTTCAAGATTTGCCAACAGGGTAAGAAAACTTGGGTTGGACTGCAGACAGTGTTCAGTGTGTGTTGGTCCTCACCGACTCTGGCTGTGTGGCCCTCCAGGGTGAACATCTTCTTGCCAGCAGCAGCATCCCAGATCTGCACAAACCCTTTGTGTGTTCCCACGGCCACCAGATTACCCTGAAACACACCAGCGTATACTATCAGAGACAGCACCTCTCTCTCAAACACCAGTGTACACCATCAGTACCTATCTCAAACACACCAGCGTATACTATCAGAGACAGCACCTCTCTCTCAAACACCAGTGTACACCATCAGTACCTATCTCAAACACACCAGCATATACCATCAGAGACAGTACCTCTCTCAAACACATCAGTGTATACTAGAGACAGCACCTCTCTCAAACACACCAGCATATACCATCAGAGACAGTACCTCTCTCAAACACATCAGTGTATACTAGAGACAGCACCTCTCTCAAACACATCAGCGTATACCATCAGAAACCAGAATCTACCTCTCAAACCCACCAGCAACAGAAATGCGTGGACAGCCCATACAGCAAACAATAAAGATGTTTCTATAATGGTGTCAGACCGTAAACTTGGACTTGATAAATGCTTTACTTTTAGACAGACCAGGCAAGTAATCGTATTCATGCTTGCTAACAAATCAGAAAAGAAATTCCGACCAGCTTTTCTCAGTATAGCCATTGTGCCAGCTGAATTCCATGGGGAATGTTTTCTCTTCGAGGCCGTCTCGTACGGTCTGGCCGACAGGGAATGCATTATATGTTCTGCGTGTGGAAGGACGGGTGAGACGGTGCGACTCATCCATAAAATAAAAACTCACGACAAAAGAAAACTGCAATCGATATTGAAGACTGAATTCCTGTAAATGTCATTCCGTTCTGTCGGGAAAAACGCAGCTGTCTGAAACTGCATGCGAGCCGTTCATTTAGCGCGAGTCGCTAGCGGAAGAGGGGGCGGGGAGACCAGCACTGTGGCAGCACCCAGTACTTGAGCCCACTGCGGACAGCGCTCCGCTTCCGTTGCTGTGTGGCGTAGCAGCAGCCACTGTTCACGAGCGAACGGACGCAGGCCAGGCCAAACTCACCCTCTCTGACCAGCCCACCGAGGTGACGGAGTCTCCTTCCACCGAGAGGTCGCACAGACGAGTCACCTGACCAGAAACACAAAGACCTGGTCAACCACCGTCCCAGTCACGTGACTGGCACTGTAAACAAGCACCCACAAAGCTTATATTACTGTACTATGAATTACAGTATTAAACTAGATGGAGATCCATGAAATGCCAACAACTGTGACTGAGTAAAGGTTCTATATTGGATTATAACCTTTCTATTATAACAATAATAGAAAGGTTATAATCAGAAAGACAAAGGACAGATATAGCAAGGTAGTTCCATATTCTCTCACTCTCACTCTCTCACTCTCTCACTCTCTCACTCTCTCACTCTCTCACTCTCTCACTCTCTCACTCACTCTCTCACTCTCTCACTCTCTCACTCTCTCACTCTCTCACTCTCTCACACACACACACACACACACACACACACACACACACACACACACACACCTGGCTGGTGCAAGCGCTCCAGAGGTACACGCAGGTCCCCAGGCCCACACTGAGCACGTTCAGGGCTGACCAGTCCACCAGGTTCAGGTAGAAGTCGTCCTGCAGCTCCGGGGCGTCCAGCACCTTGAAGGGGATCTTGGAGATTTTGCGCGTGGGTTTCCGCGGCGACCGTAACAACTTCTGACTGCGAACAGAACGAAGGCCGCAGCGGTCTAACAAACGGACAGAAAGCGGCATTCTCCGCACAGCAACATTTTTCATCTCCGGCGAGCAGGCTTTCAGGTCACCAAGGACGTTTGGAAACATGAAAGGCTGACACAAACGTTTTAAAAGGGAGCGATTGTGTGTGAAATTCCGCTCGTCTCGATAACCGTGAAACACAAAAGCCGTCGTACCTCTTGCAGCTGACGGGGGACAGGGAGTACGGGGAGACGGTGTTCCCTTCATCTGGGGTGGAGCGTTTACCGCTCAGAGAGTACTGCACAGGAGACCAGGCAAGAACAACATCAGTACGTACTGCCATTACGGCTGTTCACACGGACAGAACAATAACACTCACAAGGTGAAGAAAAATTATAATGAACAGAACTATAATCTACAACCACTGCTACTACTAATAAGAATACTATTGATACTACGAATAAAGATAAAACATCTGAGACACACACAGACAGACAGACAGACAGATAGATAGACAGACAGACAAAAACCCACACAGAACAGGTTTTATCTAAAAGTACATTCCTGCAACACAGGGGACTTCCTCATATCAGGGAACTCAAATTCCAGCCAACTTAACCTAATCAATTAAAATCAAGAAGAAAAATCAAATAGGTGAGAGGTGAGTGAAACAGGGCTGGAGAGAGCGGTGGATAGAGAGAGGGGTGGAGGGAGAGAGGGATGATGGAGAAGCCATGAGGAAGAGAGAGGGATGGATAGACGGATAGAGCAGTGGAGGGAGAGAGATGAGAGAAGGATAGAGGGGTGGAGGGACAGAGGGAGGAAGGGACAGAGGGATGGAGAAAGGGAGGGAGATGGAGGGATGGATAGAGAGGGAGAAATGGAGAGAAGGATAGAGGGAGGAAGGGAGGGATGGCGAGAGAGCGGTTGAGAGAGGGAGGGATGCGCACTGACGCTAAAGAGGCTCCTCTTTTCAGGGAGGGAGATGGAGAAGGATAGAGCGAGCGAGGGAGGGAGGGAGGGACAGAGATGGAGGGATGGATAGAGGGAGGAAAGGAGGGAGAGATGCGCACTGACGCTAAAGAGGCTCCTCTTCTCGGGGGTGGAGGGCTGTAGCCGGCGGTCCTCGGTCTGGGGGTCCTGCACCTTGTCGATCCCGGCCCCCAGCAGCTCGTTCTTCAGCAGGGCAGAGTAGGCCAGGCCGTCGGCTGCTGCAGCACCAGAGCAGGGCCGAACACAAACACGCTTTACAAGCCAGAAAACACCTCACAATCGCATACGTAAAACAAGCAGGGCCCAACACAAAGACGCTTTACAAGCCAGAAAACACCTCACAATCGCCTACGTAAAACAAGCAGGGCCCAACACAAACACGCTTTACAAGCCAGAAAACGCCTCACAATCGCATACGTAAACTACCGTCAAAACAGTGGATTCATATATAAACCTTGGGTTCTGGCATACCTTTGCTGGTATCTGACGTCGCATCTTTTGCTTTTCTGTTCTGGCTGGGTGACTTCTCATTCTCCTAAACGCAAAAAACAAAGAAATGCAAGGGAAATTGATGTTACATTACATTACGTTACATTACATGATGTGTTGCTAGATATTCAGTCAAAAATTAGGTTTGGAGGAAAAATAAAAACAACAGCCACTTTTGGCTGACAAAAGCCCCAAGTGATTACTGGGAATGAAGTCAGGACTCAGAAACAAAATGGGAAAATAAGCCTCCAGCATTCAGATTTATTTTCTGGAGCGTTCCTTTGCTGCTGCAGGCTATCGCTCACGGCGTCAGCCTCCATCTCCTCCACATGAAAGGCAAGTTCTCTTGTTTCTGCTTGTTCTCGAAAATAAAGGCACGTGGCTCCCCAACTGTGCGGTTTCAAATCTGCATTCGCGGTATATAATATTATGGAAGGCGGGGGATTTTCACGGAGGCGAAAGGCTGACCCTACAGTTAAATCAAACGCAGTCTTTGGTCTCCCCGCCCCCTCTTCCGCTAGCGACTCGCGCTAAATGAACGGCTCGCATGCAGTTTCAGACAGCTGCGTTTTTCCTGACAGAACAGAATGACATTTACAGAAATTCAGTCTTCAATATCCAGCACAGCGAATCAGCACGACTTAACTTGCACAACATTATTTACACAAAAAACATCTAAAGTAAGCACAGACAGCAGAACAGTTAAGAAACTGGCCTTGTGACACAAAGGTAGTGGGTGTGAACAGGGTGCTTAATCTCAACTGCCTTCTCAGCAAACAGAAAACATCCTCACAGTGTTGCGGTTACATTTACATTTTAGTCATTCGGCAGACGCTTTTAATCCAAAGCGACTTACAAGTGCATAGGTTCTACCATAAGTCAGAGCATCACATCCAGAAACTAGCAAAAACATTGAGAACATTGGTTACAACATTGAGAAAACATTCCAGGACCATTAGAAGAACGTTTTATGTCAGCTGGGTTAACGTGGACACGCCGGCGGTCTGTATTCAGAAACACGGGGCGGTGGGTGGAACTCACGTTGATCCTGTGGAAGTTGATGCTCCAGTTGGCTCCAGCGCGAGACGGAATGAACCGGTCGCCATGTTTGCTGGGGGAAGAAACCGGCGAGTTGGTGGGGGTCAGGGTTCTCATCACCTCTGTTGCTTTCTGCAAAGGATTAGAGAGAAAAGGCTACATTAGGCCACATCAGCAGCTAAAGAGAGATATCCTTCAAAAATACTTTCCTATGGAGATAAGAAAATCCTGTTTGTGGTTCAAAACTTAACTGCCACTGATCGAGACCAGGTCAAAATCAGCAGTACTGCTTAGCTGGGAATATACCAGGGCTCTACAATGCTACCATTTTAGGAGAATTCGCTCCTGAAAAGTGATTAATTGGGATGCGTTAGAGTGCTCTGCAGCTTTTCAAATAAGAAGCACATTTGCTCCTTGAAAAAAAATTGTTAGTATAGAGGCATGTGCACATTTTCCACTGAAGTCAACCCAAATATATGCCATAATTATGTCTTTCAAAAAGATTCACAGCTTTGTCTCAGCAAGCTTTTGTTCACC
Source organism: Conger conger (assembly GCF_963514075.1). Lineage (NCBI taxonomy): Eukaryota > Metazoa > Chordata > Actinopteri > Anguilliformes > Congridae > Conger > Conger conger. The sequence continues at coordinate 14,290,872 of NC_083763.1, read as the reverse complement.
AAAATCATCTTGTTTGTGAAAAAATAAGCTAACAATAAGATGCATTTGTGAGCCAAATGCAGAGTGAATCCAGCTAAAGTTTCACCTCTTTCTGTTCCTAGGTCTCCCTACCGTGGGCGAACAAAAGAAAGCATTGACAACCCCTCCCCTACAGGATGGAAATGCCTCTTGTAAACAGAAAAACTCCCACCTATGCAAATTCACTGGTGATCAGGTGGCACAGTGTGTGGGTAATTGTAAAGCATATTCATTTCACAACAGGTTTAACATGGGCTGGGTATATCCAACCGCAACAATCCTGTACAATACAAAATGTACAAAACAGTGTTTGTGCTTTCATGTGCGTGTGGTTGCTTGCATGAGAAGTGGAGAAGTGGTCAAATGCACACACACAAAAAAAAAGGATGTCACTCAATAAAAAAAACCAGGATGTATAAGTATGTGTGAATTGTGTGGTCTAGGAGAGCCTCCACTCTCTGGTAAGGACAGAAGACTTACTACAGGGCTGGCATTCTCATTGTGGATATTGATCTGTTGAAACAGCCGCTGCTCATAGTCCTGGTCCATGGCAGCGTTTGATGGAGACGGCTCACTAATGTTCAATACACCGACTACACTCACAAAGGGAACACAAACAAGACAACAGACAGATAATTATTTTATCTTTTAAACTGTATAGGCACGGCACAAATATCTTACAGCCATTGCTTATGGTTTGTAGTTATACTACAATTGGTCATTACTTTACTATAAACAGAGTTTTACAAAACAGATTAACAGGAATTGCTTGCTGATAAAGAAAACAACGAAACAAAGACGGACAATCAAGCTACTCATTCTACACACTGCGCCACTCTGAAAGATATGCGGTTGTATTGGGTAGGAAAAGTGATGGGATGCATGTACAACGCATAAAAAATTAAAGTTTTAAACAGACTTAGCAGAATTAGCTAAGTCAGCAGCTAATGAGCAGCGTATTGATGGAAATGACTCCAATGCAAAGAGAGGATATCTAGTTAGCCAGCTTATCTACCAGATAAAACACAATTAACTGAGGTAACTTGTTAGCTCATCCATTAGGTAACGTGGAAGCTCATTCAAGAATGAGTTTCATCCATCTAACCATAGCTGGAGACAACAAGGATTTGAATGAAAATCAAGCTTAACTGGTGAGCTAAAGTTAGTTAGCTAGCCGCTAATGGCGGCTACTAACAAATGCTTAGCTAACGTTAGCGAACAGTAGCTACCACTTGACACAGTGTGACAGAACGTCAATGAATACGCATTTAAATCTCTAGAAAAAAAGCTGCTACCTGGTACTACCCAACTTAGCGAACTAACCAAGCCAGTAGCCAATCAATAAGTTAAATTGCATGGTTTACCTCAAGCCGATTTTGTGATTCTGTAGGCAACTGTTATGCAATTCGTCGGACTTTCACCCTAAATGTAACTGTTGTGCAGTTCGTCGGATGTTGACCCTAAATTGAACTCTGCCCGTGTACTCCGTTAGCTACCGTCTCCACACCAGTGGAAACTATTTGGAAGACTGTTCATGAAAATAATAACAGTCGTAGCTATATTCTATTCATAGCTGTTCTCACTCTGACTCTCCCAATATGGTGGCTTGTACAATGTTATTATTCGCATCGCAATGCCTTCTGGGAACCAGACTTCCGGTGTCAGCAGACCTATTAAATGCCTATTAAAAGCCACGTAGCGTTGCTTAGGGAACAATTGGGTGACAGTGCAGAGAGGGTGTAGATCAGTGCAACAATGTAATATTTAATATATAAAATAATATATATAATACATTAACGATGTCACATTTTTAACACAAATAATATCTGTCTCAAATGGACTGCCTATATACAGACTAACTATGGTGTCAGCCCATTTTGACACCCTATTTCACCCTATTAAACTACAGTTCTTGAGGGCCTCTGCTGGTTTTCTGTGTTCTCAGCACCAGAGGTTTATTTAATTAATTAAATTAGACTGGCTAAATAATCCAAACACATTGTTCACAAGGCCTTAATTGGCTGACTAAATGGAAACCACAAAACCTGCAGACACTAGACGGCTATATAGGGGACTAGTGGACCATTTCAGACACAGTAAAGATCGCAGACAAAGATATCATAGATAGATATCATAGCTATTAAAAGCGCAGCAATAAATAACGAGTTTGTTCATTTGGAAAGCTTTCGTTTGAAAGCTGTTCAACTGGAAGTGACGTGAAAGTGGTTACAGTTAAGACAACCAAACACACAACTCTTATTTTGACGGATCTGCTACTGTATGGACACCGGAAGTAACAGGTTTCATGCTTGAAGTCGCGCTTTCGATTTCTTTAGCTTTAGCAGAGTTCTCACAGTCCTCTTATCGCTATAAAACGTCGAATGTTTTCGATTTAGTCAAAACGTCTAGATAAGTTGTTCTGTGTCAAATGCATGTTTTGTGCATGTTCTGAAAATGGCAAGGGAAGAATCTGCGCGACACATAAAGTCGTTGCTTGTACACTTGCTTCGCCAGCGACGAGAATACATAAACAATGCACTCGTACAGAGGAAAAATGAAATACATAGGCGAATCAGACACAGAAAATTCCTTTTGCAGAGAATGAAAAGGATGCGCATGGTATGTGGTGCAATACTAGACTAGCGAGCTATATATATATATATATGTATTAAATAGTTTCTCGCGGTTATCGCCTGCCAGATACTGTAATTATGGAATGAAACTAAGTGATGTTAAATTAACTAATTGTATACAAAACGTGTATGTTATATTGTATTTCTTAATATTTAACAGTGTAAATGTTAGCCTTCCTAGCCTTTCTGCTGCCCTCTTTTTAGAATTGTTGCGGAATAGGCTTGACAATAGCTTGCTGAATAAACATTTAAAAAGTAAAGCCATTTCTCACTTCCCACGAGACTTAACTATCAACTTCTCCTTCAGATGGCCTCAAGCGCCCACACTCGGCCCTGGAGTATCACGGAGAGCACGGACTGGTGGGAGAGGGTGGTGTTGAAAGAGTTCGACCACCGGGACTGGCTGGAGAAGTTCCGCATGAGCAAGGACACGTTCTTCACGCTGTGCAGCAAGTTGCAGCCGCGGCTGGCGCGAATGAACACCAATTTCCGGCAGGCCCTGCCACTGGAGAAGCGAGTGGCCATCGCTTTGTGGCGGCTAGCCACCAACGTAGAGTACCGCACCATCAGCGTGCTGTTCGGCGTGGGGTGCTCCACCGTTGGCCAGTGCGTGAGGGAGGTGTGTCACGCCATCGTGCTGCTGCTAAAGCCGATCTACCTGCAGCAGCCCAGCGAGCAGGAGCTGGACGAGACCGTGCGGCTCTTCAGCATGCGCTGGGGCTTCCCGCACTGCGTGGGAGTGCTGGACAGTCTGCACATCCCCATCATAACGCCGCCCAACAAGACCAACCACTGCTGCAACAGCAACAGCTGGCACTCGGTGGTGCTCCAGGGCGTGGTCAACGGGCTGGGCCAGTTCTGGGACGTGTGCGCGGGCTTCCCGGGCAGCACGGAGGACGTGAACATCCTGCAGAGCTCCACGCTGTGGACCACGGCGAGCGAGGGGCGGCTCTCCCCCCAGCCGCCCAGAAACGTCCTGGGCCAGCCTTTGGGGTACCTGTTGCTGGGCGACGCCGCCCACCCTATGCAGACCTGGCTTCTCAAGTGCTACCCCGAGTCGACCCAGCTGACGGCCCGCCAGCGGCGCTTCAACTACCACCTGCGGCACGCCCACACGGTGGTGGAGGTGGCCTTCCAGCGCCTGAAGGCCCGCTGGCAGTGCCTGCACAAGAGGAACGACTGCCGCCTGGACCTGGTGCCCACCATGATCCTGGCCTGCTGCATCCTGCACAACATGTGCGAGGTGCACGGCGACACCTTCATCGAGGAGTGGATCGACGAGGTGAGCCAGGCGGACTGCGTGCAGCCCTGCGACACGCTGCCCTCCTACATGGACGACCCCAACGCCGAGCGGGTGCGCTCCCTGCTCTGCGACTACTTCTGCCAGCAGCAGCAGCAGGAGGGAGGGCACGTGGCCGAGAACCTGCCCTACCGCTCCATCGCCTCCTTCCTCCACGCGGCGGAGACCACCGCCGCGGCCGAGTTGCTCACCTTGCTTTAGGTCGGGGATCGTCGTCGAGTCTGGCCCCTCGAATCCAGGTCTGGGGCCTGTTCTACGAAGTGAGGTCAGTGAGTTAGCTGGATAACTGCACTGAGTAGAACTCTGACCTCACCCAAATCTGGAACACGGACTGAAGTATCCGGTTTGATTTTTAGTTTGTGCGGTTATCTGGCTGACTCAGCAATCCTGTTTTGCGGAATATGTGCTACTTATTGGCCAGACCGCCTTCACGCCTGACTCCCAAGTAGAGGGAGGGTGGAAAACCAGCAGCCTGAGGACCGTGATTTGATGATTCCTGCTGTAGATCCTGACTGAGGGGGTCCCCTGTTGTGTGCTAGTTCTGAGAACTGCCAATATATCATCAGTAAAACCTGTTAGAAAACATGAGCTCAGGTTCTTCCATAATTTGTTCCCATAAAACGTATGGCACAATACAGATTTGCCTGATTGCCATTTGCTTTGTCTTTCATTTTCCACAGATGCCTTGGATTCATGCTTCCAGCTGTAAGGATCCCAGTGATTTTGTCTTTTACTCTAATTTGAAAAATTGGGACCTCTTTCTAAAGGTAGCCTTTGCCACCTTAAAAAAAAAAAAAAAGTTAGTTGCTGTGACTGATTAAAAATGCTTGTTAGTTTTTGTGATTTCATCCTGATCAGCATCTAGTTTGGCCTTGGAAACAAGGTATCCGACACTTTAGCCAATCAGTGACTTAAATTACACGCTCAGCTGCTGAAATGCACCAAAACCCATCAGATACTAGGCCACCCAGGACTGGAGTATGAGATTCTTGCTCCAATATCCTCTCTGACTACATTTATATCTTAAGATGACTTCTCTGTTACATATCCTGACCTGAAAGCATGATGACCGTGAATAAACATTTTTCATTTTTTTAATATCCAGGCAAAGTGTCGATCAATTCATTTTCACATACCAGTCTACAGTATGAATAATGTAGCTCTGCAATGATCTTAGCGCTTTTTTTATTATGCCCTTGGATGTTGGACTGGAGGCAGATTTTCACATAAGTGTAATCTGTTTGTTAGAATCGCAATGGACTGTCTGTACTTCGTTCTACAAGTCCTGGCCTTGGAATTGCTGGCATTACATTCCATTCATTTTGCAGATGCTTTTATTCAAAGCAACATGCAATATGTGCATACTGAAGGTTATTGGAACAAGTACAAACACACTTCAGATAAAGTACAATTCTGTCATAAAGTAGCAGCTGTCCATAGTCATGCACTTCTAGTTTACATGGTAAAGCTATGGCTAAGTCAGAAAGTGAGGTAGGATTATAAGAGACATGATATAAGAACTAGCGTCAAGATTGAGATGCAAGTGCAACATTAAAGTGCTACTCGATTGGTGGGCAGCCCTGCAGAGAACTGAAGTGTGAATATAAGCCATGGTAGTCTGAAGAGATGTGTCTTCAGACCACGGCGGAGAATAGGCAGTGACTGAGTGGTTCGTAGAGGAATCGGGAGCTTGTTCCACCACTGGGGAGCTAGGGTGGAGAAGCTCCGCAGTCAGGACAAGCAAGAACCATTTTCACGGACGGCAGGAAGTGCAAATCGCCATGCTGCAGCAGGGCGGAGTGGTTGAGCTCGAGCTTAGTCCTGAATTATGTCCTGCAGGTAGCATGGGGCTGTCCTGTTGGATGCGGTGCAGGCCAAAGTCAGAACTCTGAACCTGACCCAGGTGGTGCCCGGCAGCCAGTGGGACAGCTGAAGACAAGTTTGGGCAAATGCGATCTGGGTGAGTTATAGAGGCTGTATAGTGCGGGCTGGTAGGCTTGCGAGAAGGGAGTTTCTATGCATGGGATTATCACGGTCTGGGTGAGAAGCTGGGTGGAGTCCATGGACAGGTAAGGCTGAAGCCTCCTCATATTGTTCAGGAGGATAGGGATGCTTGTTTACAGATACCCAGTACCCTCATAGATGTGTATGCTTGAAATAAATGAATATTTTGTCTGATAAACTTAATATAACCATGTTCTCAGGTCTTTGTAAAGAAAACATTCAGCATCTTGCTGAGGATGTTTTCAGGTGCTTTGGTTATGACCACATAGTGTTTTGGGGATTTTTTGTTTTGGTCAGAAATTGTCCAGTAGACTGCCATGACACCATGCCTTTTTTTCATGGTTTAGTTCCCTTTACACATATCTCACATTTGATTATGAATATGCATATATTGTAGTATATATGTATAGTATTCAAATTTGTATTCATTTATTGTTTTGACACTTTTTTATCAAATAAAACCCATTATGATTAATTGCAATAGTCATTCAAGTTTTTTGGCAGAAACATACCACACTATACAGTTCTTCTCTCTTTAACATATAAACATTGTCTTTTCTAAAACCATTTCTATTATGAGTGTTCTACGTTTCAGTTAGTATGTTATTTAGGAGGCAAAAAAGATGAGTGCCCAGGACTTGAATTAAATAGTCCTGTTTTAGCAATATAATAGATAAACTGATCATTAGCACTTTATGAATACAGACTTTGTCTAGAACATTCCATGTCAAAGTAAAATTTAGGGAAACGCGAATACGGCGTAGGAGATACATGGATGCTGTAACCCGAGTTGATCCGCTCTCTATTAAGATCTGTGGATGATGATCTGCACAGATCTGTGGATGATGATCTGCACAGATCGATGACAATCCGACTTCGTAGAACATGCGCGACGTTAAGGAAAATCCAAATATAGTGTATGGGGGCTATCGCTCACTCGTCGGACAAATAAATATGCATACAAAGGCTACTACCGACTAGCTTGTATAACATGTATTACAAAAGTGAGAGTAACACTAAAAACGTTATATGTACTCTTATTTGCCTTGTAATGTGTGAACAAAACACAAAAAATAATCCTATTATTGTTTTAAATTCCCTCTTCCGCTGTGAGTGAACTCGCCCGTACACTGCGCCACACGTGTGGAACAAAATGGTGTCTCCCTGTCACAAGGGGTTCTGCTGAAGTCTGTAAGTATATTTTAGTAACGTTAGCTATATATTTTAATAGATAACAGTTGGTGTAAAATACTGGAGTACGTAAGCCTACAGAATAAGACGCGGTGCTGTTGTAATGGTGGATATATGCAAATATTCAAAGTACCCTTAGCCAACTAAAAAGATACCCAACATCAAGTAGTTAACTTAGCTATTGCAAGTTAGTTACTTTACAGCTAGCATGACCATCTATGAAAACTAACGAATATAGATGCATTATATATTGTACTTTATTTAAACAGCTAGTATATGAATGTGACATTAGATCGATAACTGAAAGCAGGACTTTTTGAGTCATGAATGTTAGATGAATGCAATTTGAGAAAGGGAGTTGGCTGGCTGGTTAGCTACCTTTCTAACACCTTTTTTTCTCAGCTAACCTCAAACCAAAAATACAATTTTGTTAAGCTAATAACACGATTAAGATACCTTGGTGTAAAATCCAGCTACCATCTTGAAATTAATTACTAGCCGTTTCAAAACATAGCTTGAACTGGTCAAACCATATTGAGTGTAGAGCTGGTCTGAACTGGTCAACCAACTACCAGCTACCAGCTGTTTCAAAACCTAGTTTGAGCTGTTTTTTTTCAGCAAGGTATGCATCAGCGCAAGCCATAATCGACCATTTTAACACTTTTCCCCACATTCCTTAACAGTGCAGACACCGATGTTCTAGCCATTCGACGCCCCTGCATAGAAACACTGCTGAACTTCAGGAATAGAGCAGTCGGCCCCTCCTTCCCTTGGGACGTTTCAAGCTCTAAGAATGGCCGGGACCGAAGAGGTGAAAGCCGTGGGCGCAATTCTGGCCAACCCAAAGGAATCCCTGACGACGCGGTTTCGGGCGCTGTTCACTTTGCGCAACCTGGGCGGCGCAGAGGCCATCGAGTGGATCAGCCAGACATTTGAGGACGATTCGGCGCTGCTGAAGCACGAGCTGGCCTACTGCCTCGGACAAATGCAGGATGAGCGCGCCTTACCCATACTGGAGACGGTGCTGAAAGACACGACCCAGGAGCCCATGGTGCGACACGAAGCTGGTAAGCAAGGCCCCGCAATTTACCAGCGTTACTGAACTCCACGTCTTGCGGGCTTCAGTGTCTGCTGGCATTTGCCTGAACCGTGCGGTACACCACCTGATTTCACTAATTAGCTTATTATCTGAACCAAGCAGGTTAAATAATGTGTGAAATCAGGTGGTTAGCGTGGGTAGGAGCAAGTAGCTGTAGACATTTAGGGCCGCAGGACCTGAAGTTGAATAGCGCTGATTTACAGTATAGCAATGTGATCACGCGAGGGTCAAATATGCATTTGGAATACTGTCTTTAGTATTTAGATGCCGGTATAATCTTAAAACGCTTCTGCACATCACTGGAATTCTTAATAAAGCATTACTTTTCAAAATGTTAAATTTTAACCTATGCACTTGTAAGTCGCTTTGGATTAAAAGCGTCTACCAAATGACAAAAATGTTATTTCAAAGACTTTTGTAATAAATATTGGTTAAAGAAAGGACATCTAGGAGTGCATTACACTCATCTGTGTTGCTGCCCCTTCTCTAGGTGAAGCTTTAGGGGCCATTGGTAACCCCAAAGTGCTGGACCTGCTGAAACAGTATTCTGAGGATCCTGTTGTAGAGGTACGAGCTCTGAGAAAAAAGCTGCTACTATCTGCAATCCAAACTTGCCCAGTTTCACATGTTCATGGTTATCAGTGTGACCTCGTTTGTCAATTCAGGAGGACACGGGCGAGTGGTGTGAGATGTCAGCTTCAGCTTCTTTGCCCTCCAATCTCATCAGTCAAGCTCACATTTTTCTGGCTCGCATTGTGTCAGAAAAGGATGTTTTACATGTAGCTTGTGCAGGCCCAATAGTATAGCTAACCATGCTGCACCCGATGGATCTGCCCATAGCTGTTAGCGCTCACATGGCCAGGAGAAAGGGTTAAACAAGCTAATGTTGGAGAGATTGGTTCGCAGAGGTTTTTCTTTACCCAGCATCCTCTGCTTTCTCTCCCAGGTGGCGGAGACGTGTCAGCTGGCGGTCAGGCGTCTGGAGTGGCTGAGCGGCGGGGGGGGCCAGGGGGAGGAGGCGGTCGACGGGAACCCCTACTCCTCCGTGGACCCGGCCCCGCCGGCCCCCAGGAAGAGCGTCCCCGAGCTGAGGGCCCAGCTCCTGAGCGAGACGCTCCCGCTGTTCGAGCGCTACCGGGCCATGTTCGCCCTCCGTAACCTGGGCACCGAGGAGGCTGTGCTGGCCCTGGGGGATGGTGAGGGAGGCCTGGGGGTGGGTGGTGAGGGGGGGAGAGCAGTAGGGGTGGGGGCGGTCAGGGTCGGGGGTCTTTTGAAGGAAGTTCATTTATTTGATTCCTCAGTTGATGAGATGGGTATTTGCAGCTCCAAAGATTATGCATGATATAAAATACGTTACACAATACAGTGCAAATATGGTCCTAAATATATCAATTTTAACTTTAAATGTAAAAAGAAGGAAAACCCCACACACTAGTCTTGCTCCTATTTATTGAACTATATGCTGACTGTTGAAACAATGTGTATATAGTTCAAGGGTTTCCCCTTAACATTTTTGTCAAATAATAATAGATGATGCTTACATACTTCTGATAAACCCAAATACACTGTATGTGAAGTGATGAGACTTAAGGACCGCACTCTTCTCGGGAAAATTTTTATAAGACCCGGGAAAAATGTAATAATAACTGACTTGTTTCAGAGCAAAGCTCCTTCGTCAGTTATTATCAGTGCTGTCCTTAATCCCCATCCATTCATGTTCATTTCCATGGACTAGGCCCCTTCCCCTGTATACTTTCCCCTCATTGAATGTTCCCGAATGAAGCGCCGACCCTATTTCCCCCCAATAAGACGCGGTATGTCGCGGCGAAAGCCGACTGACCTCTCCCGCGTCGCCCCCCCTAGGCCTGCAGCACGGCGGCGCCCTCTTCAGGCACGAGATCGGGTACGTCCTGGGGCAGATGCAGCACGAGGCCAGCGTGCCCCAGCTGCGGGCGGCGCTGGAGCGGGCGGGCGAGAGCGGCATGGTGCGTCACGAGTGCGCCGAGGCGCTGGGCGCCATCGGGGCCGAGGCCTGCCTGGCCGCGCTGCGCCGTTTCCGCGGCGACGCCGAGCGGGTGGTCAAGGAGAGCTGCGAGGTGGCGCTGGACATGTACGAGTACGAGAACAGCGGCCAGTTCCAGTACGCTGACGGGCTGCAGCGGCTGCGGGGCGAGCAGTGAGGGGGCCCCCCGGGGGCCTCGGACGGGAAGGAGGCTGCAGGGGCCACGCTCAACGGCCTCCTGCAGGGGCCACGCTCAATAACGCACTTGGAAGTGTACGGAACTCTACCGTACGCTGTCGGGCAATCCCACCTCTCAACTCAACTCACGCCAGACCTGGGTATAGGTAGTATTTGTTTTGGATTCAAACACTTTTTTCTCTTTTTAAAAGGGAGGGCAACCTAGTCTATCTAGTGGCTGAGATGCGTGACTGGGACCCCGGAAGGTTGGTGGTTCAAGCCCCGGTGTAGCCATGATAAGATCCACACAGCTGTTGGGCACTTGAGCTAGGCCCTTAACCCTGCATTGCTCCAGGGGGATTGTCCCCTGCTCGGTCTGATCTACTGTAATTCACTTTGGATAAAAAGTGTCAGCTAAATAACAAATTATTATTATTATTATTATTATTATTATTATTATTACTCTCTGCTCGATTGATCTTGCCTAGTGTATTTCAGGAGCAGATGGGCGGAGTTTACACTTGGCATCATTTCATTTGTTCCAATACACCAGGCAAGCTTACTCAGAAGCGGAAAAGTCTTTGAATCCAAAACATACTGTTTGGACCCACGTCTGTCTGGCATGTCGGTCACACCATCCCAGTAATTAAAACTTAAACCTGTTTGCTGAAAACGCCTTGTTTGCTGCAGTTAAATCACTATCTCCATGGACAGTTGAACCTTTCTTTTACTTACACAAATACATTCTGCTTTATTGTTCAAGATAAACCTTGAAAATGAGCGACATTCAAGAGTTTGCAGTGAGTTTTTCAATGAAACAGAACTACCATGGCAACCTTACTTTACTGGAAAATCTGACGCATGAAAAAAAAAACCTGCAAGTTGTATAACCAAGTTGTTATCTTTGTTTGTTTATTTTTATATCTGGTTTTAATTTATTGCTATACAGCTTTATAATGGCTCAGTCTGTGTGGTCACAATAAAATGTGATGGTGTGAATATAATGGGTGATGAATTTGTGGCATTTCCACAGGATATAACGAGACAATTCAGTCGACAGAGAGGAGGAGGTTTGTTCGGGGAGCTATGCTGGGTCCTCTGTCTGCAGGCTAACCTTGGGATGTTCTCAGCCTGAGCGTAAATTGAGCTTGCGTTTCCTGAAGGACGTACGGTTGTGTCATTCAGCCCATACTTAAACACTGACCTTCGAGATTCACATTGCAGCCGCAGTCATTTATATTCTGTTTACTTACAGCAAGAGAGAACTAAACACTGGATTCTGTCCTCTACTCATTCACTTAAGAGTACAAATGAGATGGACCCTTGTGTGGATTAGTGGTAGTGAGGGAGAGGGAATTAATTAGCAACGTTGTGTGTGTGTGTGTGTGTGTGTGTGTGTGTGTGGTGGGGGGTTGGAAGCCTCACTATTGGAGGGGCAGAGAGGCAGGACCCACACTCCCTCAGACCCCAAAAGCAGAGGAGCCCGGCGAACCCCAGGACAGTCTGCTCCTTGCCACTCGTAGGCAACATGCTGCACCCCGTCATGATCGCCATAGTGACCGCAAACACGTCCATCACCGTCCTGTACTGGGTCTTCATCCTCACCGAGCTCTTCTCCAAGAGGATCAACGCGGAGGCCATGCCGCGAGAGAACCCTGCTTAAATTAACACAACCGTTTTTTTTTTACTATAACTCAGAATATTGGCTCAGCTCGGAGTACGTGTCCCGTAGTGTTTTTGCGGTAGATTCCCACTAGAGGGAGCTCTCTTTCTCTCCAGGTTCTGCTCAATGTATTCTGCTGCTTGCTTCCTGGCCGGAATTCCCAATCCAATTCCAGGTAATAAATACTAAGGTACGCTGTCTTCAGTAAAACTTCGGCTCAAATGGCATTGACATAACAAATATGTTTCATTTGAGAGCCTTCACTGTAGGCATGTCTGTAGGTCCCATAGTTAAATCGGGTGGGGCATCGTGTAGGTTTTTAACCAATTTGGCTTTACAGCGGAGAAAGGAAGGCTATATCCATTTCCGGATTTCTTGCCAAATTCTGCACTTAATTTTTCCATGTACAGTGCCTAACATAAATGTTCAAGTGTGCTGTATTGTACCAGTTCCATCTACATTCTGGGCAGGTTGCAATCATATGACTCTGACTGAGTACCAAGAAAAATTACAGATAGACATAATATAGTATAATATAACATAATATAATATAGTAATATAGTATACCTCAACAGATATTAGCCTGCATGTTCTGGACACCTGCACGCCAGTCATGACTTTTCTGGGGAGGGAACATTACAAGTCCAGTAATTATTCTTATTAGTCGGTAACCTCGTGAGGTACAGCTGAATGTATATTATGATCTATGAGCGAACTTCTAGAATTACACTCGTGTAATTACTGTATGCGAGTATACTGTAAGTCACTGTCTGAAAGACATTATGACTGGGAGTACACCCTTCAGGATTAACTCATGGGACAGACAGAGAATTAGGGTCAGGGGGGAAGGAGAGGAACGAGAGAGAGAGTACCCGCTCTCACCCAAGGGCTTAGGAACACACCAGGCAGAGAGTGACACAGACACAAGAGCATCCACCCACAACAGTCAACATGCTGCATCCCATCATGATCGGCATCGTGACCGCCAACACCTCCATGACCATCATCTTCTGGAACTTCATCTTGTCTCAGGTCTTTTGCAAGAAGATCGCGGATAAACCAAATGAGGAGGAGCTCCCGGTTTAGCCAATTCGTAGAAATATCCTCAAAACCAACGTTAAAAGTTAGCCCTTCCTTCTTTGCATCTGTCGTCTCTGATAAAGATGGTCACCTTCCAGATGGTAGGTAATGTCTTCTGATTACTGGGCCACATAAATTCGGACTGAAAAGACTGGGCCACATAAATTCGGTGTGAATTTTGAGTTTAGTAGAACGGCAGTAGTTATTAACGTTTGTCTATGTTCATGTTAGCCTGAAAGTTAGCAAAGTCTTGTTCTAATACAATTGCTGTGTGTGATTGACAGTATTGTCAATTATACAGTCATATTCACCTAAAAACGTAAAATGTCAATGTCAGATTTTTGGCATTTAGCTGACACGCATTGTCTTACAATGAGTCAAAATGAAGAAAGGTGTACAATGGCTGGGCAAAGGTAATCCTTTGTCACTATAATTAACACGTGGAGGGGAACGTAGGTCTCTTTTTTGGGGGATAAGGGAACATAGATTAAATAAGGGACCATGGGGTAAAAATAAATCTATTTGAGAATAGTTTAGACTGGGGTTCTGAATTTTTTTTTATCATCTTCATATAGCAAATCAGTTTGCTCGTTGGTTTTGCAATTTTTTCACCTGAAGGCCCCGGTTCCATTTCACGGACTTTTCACCAGATAAAAAATTTCACTGGGTAAACAAACGCATCAAAACCCAACAGACACCACCTCGTGGTCTATCACCCTCAGCGCCTCCGCTCACTGACAGACAGAGCGCAGCAGTTCTCTGATTGGAAGATTAGAGGATTATATATGTCCTTGATCATCCGTGGCACAATGTCCTCAGCGTCACGCAGTGTAGACCGAATAACCGAAAGGCAATGTCCAGTGTCAGCTGAATGAGTGCTCATGGCTTTACCTGCGGATTAAGAGGTTTTACTGGAACCTCTCCTGCAGAGGCCTTTGTTTATAAACACTGTCGAAGCAATACACTATGGGATTTCTGTTTCTCTGGCTCCAAAGTCTCCCATTTTTGGCTTGTTGTCTGTCCTGAGCATGCTTAAAGGTGAGTGCCTGGGTGTGAACACACCATAAAGGTAGAAAAGTCTCTTCTTTTGGCCATTTAGAGTGTGTGTACGTGTCATGATAATTAGTGAAGGCTATGACCAAACCTGAATACATATGAGCAATACTTTACATGGGGGTTAAGCATTTAAAAACACAGCAGCAGTTTCCCTAATTTCAATAAAACCTGTTACGATAAAAAAAACCATGCAAACGAATGAGGTTCGAATTTTGTTATGAAAAAGTGGTGAACATTTATGTTTCTTTACACTGCAAAATTAAAAAAATAAAATACAAATAAGGCAGTCTCAGCAAGACCTAAAATCATATTTCTATTCGCGAATAAAATATATTGCCAATGAGGTCAGACAGTTTGGCTCATTTCATGATTTGTCAAGCAAACAGCAACTTAAAACAAGGTAGTATTTGCTAAAAAAAAAAAAACGATTTTTGGTCTGATTATAAGACTAAAACATTTGTTAAGAAAGACAGGCTTTTTTTGCAGTGTAAGTAATAGACCAGGAATTTTGGTGCCTGGTGTATAAAAGGATAAAATATTTAAAAGAAAGCGTCGGAACCGGGTCTGGCGCTACCGTATAAAAACAGATATCGGTGAGAGGCTGAGATGAATATCTCACAGATTCTCTCCTCCTCTCTCTCCGTCTCCAGCTCTCTCTCTCTCTCTCTAAGCCGCGGCCTGAGCTCCCGTCCTCCCTGGTGGGAACGAGGGATCGATGCAGCCCTGCAGAAGAGGCAGAACGGGATTAAAGGAAGAGGATCCACCTGGAGGAGATGACTGAAGGAGAGAAGCTGGAGGGATGAGTAGATCTGCCCAGCGTGGAGCAGACTGAAACCTCTGCCTTACAGATAAAAGCTGTATTCTCCCCTCTCACAATTCTAATACTCAGAAAAGCCACGCAAGTCAGACCCAGGGCTTTGCAGTGCTGCCATTTTAGACGCATTCGCTCCTGAGAAATCGATGTATGCTCACTGGTACGTTAATTTGGATTCATCCATTGCTGTGGCTCCTAAACCTTTCAATGTTGCAGCAAATGCGGTCCTTGGAAAAAGAGTCCCAAGGCCACTGAAGATGCAGTGTTCTTTTTCCCTCCCCTTCTCTCCTTTATGCTCATTTGCTTTTCTTTATTCAGCATCCCCCCGTAGTAAGGCTGCCGACAGTCTCATATCAGGCAGGATGTCCCATGTTTCAAGTCTGAGATTTAAGAAAAATGCTGCTCACTTTGTGCATGCAGTAGTATGAGTTTACTCACTTTACCGCTTTCAGCATTCCCAGGTGTAAGAACATAAAACAGACATAAATGTCTTCTAACACCTGACATTACTTTTTTCAGTTAAATTATCCCTTTTCTGTGCCATACTGTGGCCTGATTACGTGAAAATGTAAATTGTATAAGACAAAGATAATTAGTCTTAGAACTAAATTTTCAACTTCCTTTGGATGACTCATGAATAGAAATTGCTATTAAATAGAAATGAACGAATAGAATATGTTCACTTGAAATATATCTGTGCAGTGCTGTTCTGTTCTGTGGCAGAATGTTCACTCTGATATGTTGCTAATGTATAGAGGTAGAGGGAAATTCTTCTGTTACTTATTTATGAGCTGACCAAGTGGTTTACCTTTGCTCCAATAAATAAAGGATTGGAATTTATCTCTCTGTGTTTTATCTGATCTGCTTATGGTCTCCTTTCTTAATTCTCCTGATTAATCTCCATGGGTGTTTGTCTGGAGGGAGGGCAAGGTGGACTCACTGATGACATAACAACAGCAATCTGTGTTATACAAGGAAAGTCTTTTTAGGCGACCTCTTTATAAACCTGTGACCTACCGTATGAAAAGAAGGAGGCAATCTAGCCTAAAAAAATCCCTAACCTTCTTATATGCTAGGACTCTTCATTAAAACCAAGATTTGAGAAACTTACTATAGTTTATCATATTGATTCATTATAATGTGCAAATCAAATATTATGTACCAATACTAATCAAACAGGGTTATATTTTGGGCCAAGAGTGAGGAATGAATTTACTTAGGGACATGTTCATTTATTTATGAGAGGCTCTTATCCAACAAAACGTACATACAGTCTAGTTCTACTGCTTGAACAGTACTATCTTTAGATATTTTAATCAACCATTCAACCTATTGCACTTCATGGCCACTTGCAAAACAATATTTTTTTTAATGTGAAAACACTAATTTACAACCCCACCTGTAGAACTAAGAAAATATCTAATATCCACAACTAATCAATACAGAAATGATGAATACTAAAAATATTTTAAATATGTATTGTTGGAAATATTTATTTCCATCAATAAATATCGAGTCAAATAAACCTTGCCATTTGCCATTATAACCCAAACCTTTGCCATTATAATGCCCTGATATGCCAGGAGCTGAGCAGATGGTAAAGTCCCCAGGTCTGCTGATGCCCTGGCTTACTGCACTAACACTAATCAGCCTCAGCGTGGCACCACTGTTACACATAAAAGTAATGTTACACTAACTTATACTGTACCATGACAAAATCAATGATGTCAAGTCAAACCACAAATCTTTCATTCGCCATGACCCCCACAACCCCACCACCACCAACAACATTATTTAAATCAGGGCTGTCCAACCCTGTTCCTAGAGATATACCATCCTGTAGGTTTTCACCACAACCCTAACAAAGCCCACCTCATTCAACAGCTAGAGCAGAGCTACCCAACCCTGTTCCTGGAGATCTACCCTCCTCTAGGTTTTAACTACAACCCTAACTAAGCACTCCTCGTTCAACAGCTAGAGATCTCTTAGGGTTGAAATTAAAATCTTCTGGAAATGTGTAGATCTCCAGGAACACGATTGGGCAGCCCTGGTTTGGTTCTTTCTGTGTCTTACTCCCTCTTTTATTCCAGCTGGTAGAAGGTGTAAATCGCAGAGCTTAAACACACCCTGCTGTTAGGGTAAATCCAGCTCACTCAGTCTTAGTCGGGTTTCTGCTCCAGAATCCTAGGAGCTAGAACCGGCGCCATGGCAACTTCATAACCGGAATCTCTGCTGTGGACAGAGCTACCACCAGGCGTATTAATAATAGAATGACAAGTGACATATGAGGTTCATGATGCAGGAGTGAATCAGACGAAAATCTTGGGTTCATCCTCTGCAAGGCAGCTAAAACAGATTATCCACTAGGGGGGGATTACTGGCCTCATCCATCAACAGGAAAAGAGGGAGAGAACACAAAGATCACAGGTATAAAAAAAAGCATGTGTCGCTGTATTTGTTTTCATTTTCCTTTAAATTTGTCTAAGAAGTTTGACGGCAGAGCAGTAAACGAATGAAAAATATTTGTATCTTTGTGTAAGGCATTATGAGTGTGCAATATGTCAATATAATTCTAAATACAAAATGTTTTCCACTTAAATCTCAAACAATGACTATCATTTGCAGTTTTATGGTTTTAATCTATCGTAATAATCTACATGTATTAAACAGTGTATGCTCTGAAAAGTGAAATTTACCTATGCAGTTTTTCAAAAAAGCACAGAAATATCCTGATACACGTTTATACTTGCATCAGATATAACAAGTCACCAGTCAGACCTCAACTCATCTGCTTGCATCCTGCCTCAGTGCTCAGAGTTTGCATGCTGTTCACTAACATGTACCCCGCAGACCTCATGTATAAGAAGACAGACAGTTCATGCTACCCGAACAGGACACGATTACCTTGAGATACAGGCTGAGTGGGATCCTAATGTACCAGGACTGTCACCATGGAAACCAAACTGAGCCCCCAAGGGCACCAGGAGGATTCGTTTGTGAAGAACTACGAACCCCCGTCCAGGGACATCACCGCCCTCCCCGACCACGTGGTTTACCCGCTCCTGGCCACCGCAGTGGTGTTCCTGGCCCTGTATGCCATCGTAAGGAACCTAATCCTGGATCTGACTCACGACCTGGCAGGTAATGCGCACCTCGTAGCCTTATTACACTTAGATTACATCACATTACATACATTACATTACATCACATTACATACATTACATCACATTACATACATTACATCACATTACATACATTACATTACATTACATTACATTAAATTACATTACATTACATTACATTACATTACATTACATCACATCACATCACATCACATTACATTACATTACATTACATTACATCACATCACATTACATTACATTGCATTACATTGCATTACATCACATTACATTACATTACATAAATTACATTACATTACATTATTGACATTTGGCAGATGCTCTTATCAAGATCGATGTACAACAAAGTGCAATGTGCATACCTATCACCAGGAACAAGTGTGCTGAAAGACCGTAGAGGGAAGTACAATTTCAAGTGCTAAGAGTACAACGAGGATAAGGACTAGGGCCTGTTTGATTAGTGGATCATATTTACATCTAAAACCGTTTTTTATACACCACAATGCCATAGAACAATAAACAGCTGACATAACCAAACAAAACTAGCACAAATATCATCCTAGCAAACGTTATTAACGTTATTAACATTAAAGGTTATTACATAAGTAATGACACAGTATTGAGAACTGAGAAAAATAAAATAAATAAAAAGCCTTATTCGTCTATTCAGGTAGGTGGAGGTGGATGATGTTCAGGATACACACAAAAGGTTCTTCACAGGTTCTTTAAATCGATCCCCTGCTTTTATCCCCTGGTTCTGTATGGTACTGTTGTACATCAGTGGGATTATATAGGGTTTGTTACTGGTTCTATATAGAATGGTGCCATGCAAAAAAAAGAAAAAGGTTCTGAATAGTACCAAAACTTTATTTGGCTTGTATGCATAGGGGAACCACTTTTAGTACTATTTAGAAGCTTTATTTTAGTGTAGTTTGAAGAGGAGCAGGGTGGCAAGACTAAATCCCAACAGTTAATCTGCTTTGACAATCTGGTGTGTCACATAAAACTGATATAGACAATTACGCAGAATTGACAAATTATACGAAGAAAATACAAGCAAATAAATGAAACATTAACACTTAAATTGAAAATGACTAGTAACACAGTAAGGGTAGTCTAGGTTATTTCTGTAGGAAACCTGTGCTCTCTATCTATGGGGTAAGCCCTTGGCAGATGGCATGTCTTCAATCCAATTCTCAACAGGCTAATCAGGTTTTTTTATTTTTTATGTTAAAGCACAATGCTCAAGTTATATATCTAAAGTACACAGTAAAATGTCCAGTTCTACTTCAACTCTAACAGAGCACATATGAGTCCAAATGGGCCCATATGTACTTTGTCTGAGCTGATAAAGAAGCTAGCCATTACACTCACAGAATATAGTTAAGTGTCACTACTTTTGATGTTTCGTGCCATTACTCCATTCCATAGACACCCTTTAATTGCATCACTCCCAGGATTATCATCTTAATCAGGTTTCTGAGCTGGGCATGGCTAATAACCTTAGTCAATTATTAATAACAAATGTTTATTAATCGCTACCTCATTTTTCTGCACATTATTTCATGAGGGATGCTAACTTTAACCCAACTTCTTACCTTAAATAAATGAAAATAACCTTTTAGGTTTTCACAGAGAGCAAATAAATAAACAAAGTTTTTTATATTTGTGGTGGAGCTCCACTTGTAAAGATTTATTGTCTGACCTTCAGACCCACAGATTATCATGTTTGGTACTGCGCATGAACAGATAACAAAAATCATTATGGGCCGGCCTTCATTGCTTCATGGCTTGGCTTAAATATCTAAGCACGTTTTCTGCCCTCAACTTTAAATGGGCTACATTGTAAATTAATTAGTGATTAATCTAGCTAAATTGCCTGGTAATACTGATTGGAGAGTGTAAATTGCCCATAGGTATGAGCATGTGAGTGAATGGTGTGTGTGTGCCCTGCGATGGACTGGCGACCTGTCCAGGGTGTATTCCTGCCTTTCGCCCAATGTATGCTGGGATAGGCTCCAGCCCCCCTGCGACCCTGTTCAAGATAAGGGGGTTAAGATAATGAATGAATGAATGAATGAATGAATGATGTCACTGAAGGTGCTTGACGATATAGAAGATGGCCGCCACTGTAATGGGAGGGAATTTTAGCAGTTACATTATGATGACACATCCACAGCTCAATATGATAGATAGATAACTTTATTCATCCCCCATGGTGGAAACTCATTTGCCACCACATGACATTATACTCCCAATACAACAACACTGTAAGAAGCCTTATCTCTCAGCTGAAAGCTGTATAACTCATGCCCTTTCTCCCTGCAGACTGGCTGTTTGGGGAGCAGCCCCCTGAGGCGATGCTTAACCCCTGCGAATGCAGGGACAAGTTCAGGGCAGACTGGAGCCCCCAGACCGTGCCGGGGCTGGAGGAGCTGGCCAGGGTGGAGCAGATCCAGGTGCTGATGGAGGGCAGCCGTGGACTGCCTGCCATCTGGGTCATTCCTGACTATGAGCCACTACCGCCCCGGACCGGGCCCAGAGTGGCCTTTGGGAAGGTCATTTAAACACATGTCAGAACATACAGGCCCACTCACATCCACCGTCAGAGTGAGGCATGACACATATACTGATGCAGAGATGCATGCAGAACCACTGACACACACACACACACACAAACAGACACATATACTGACACAGAGGCGCATGCAGAACCACTGACACATACACACACACACACACAGACACATATACTGACGCAGAGATGCATGCAGAGCTACTGACACACACACACACAGACACATATACTGACGCAAAGATTCATGCAGAGCCACTAACACACACACACACACACACACACACACACACACACACACAGACACATATACTGACACAGAGACACATGCAGAGCCACTGACACACACACACAGACACATATACTGACACAAACACAGACGCATCCAGAGGTACAGACACATAAACATATAGTGATACAAGCACAGATGCAAGTACAGCCACTGACACTGACACAGAGATGGATGCATGCTCCGAAAATCACAGAAGGTCATAATACTGTTATCAAAAGATTTTTTTCCGTAATTAGTTTTTTTTACAGAAAAAAAGAATCATAAACTGTACATTTCGACTCATCTCATTCAAGTGTATTTTGACACAAAATGGAGATACAAGAAAATCAAATAAAATTTTGTTTGATTTGTTTAGTTGAGCCTTTCATGTTCTCTTCTGTTCTTCTAAAAAATATTATTCATGCTTGTGTGCTTTATGGTTTTATTTACCAAAAAGAAAAATATTTTACATGAGCACGGGGGAAATAGAGGGTAATATTTTAAAATGCTTTTTAGATGTGATAAGCCTAACAATATAACACTCGCAGTTATTACTGATAAATGACCTCACTCTCTCTGGGTACATTAAGGTGTCGTTAGTACGTACGTTAGTGCGTACGAATGGTGTGTACCATTCGCCCCAGGCCTGCTGAAACACTGCTTGCAGCTGCTTATTTACAGACGTCTATTTGCGGAAGCTGGTTTGAAAATGTACACAATTGTGACCTGAAGAAGACAAAAAAAAGAAACCGCATCTTGAATCCGAGAGCACGTGCTTGTCAATGCTCTCCCAAACAGATAGCGGCGGTTGCAACAATAAACATAGCCAGCGAATATGATCGGCTGTTCCAAACTGGGAGGGGAGAAAAAGGCGAGTGATTAGATTATTTGAGAAATGCCTTTTTTCAGGGCAATAAAACGCTGTTATGTGGCCACGCAATCTCCTTCGCACCGTCTGTACTTTGGACACTGAGAATGTAAGCGTCGACCGTTTAGTAAAAATAAGTACACAGACACTTACAGCCACAGTCACATTCACAGCGCGGAATAATGTCTCTCCAGCAAAGTATCGTCGCCTTTTTACTGCTGGCTGCCTCTGGCTGCCAAGCACAGACGAGTAAGTCGGTCTTTTCTTTGCCTCTCTCTTCCTCAGAAATCGTCACACTAGCTGTCATTTCTCAACCGAATACATTCACATTCTGCTGATTAACTTTCACGTAAGAAGATTTTGAATGGTCATAATAATACCTGCTCCCATATATGTATTTGGAGTGGCACTCCACAAGTAGTTTAAAAGATGAGGAAATTACTTAGTTTAATTGTCAGTCAATCCTATCATTACTCTTAACGTCATGTAGTTATTTCATTCATTCAGCAAAGAACCTGAGGAAAAATGGGGTTCAAATGTATTTATTATACGAACCGCCTGCTAAGGTTATTGCTACCTGAACATAAAATTGAGACCTTTTTGTTTTAATTGATTTTCTAAGTCTAGCACTGTTGTTCTCACTTTCTTACATACACTTACTTGAAAGTCAGTTTGGTTTAGGAGTGTCTGTTAAATGCCTACATTTAATGTCAGTGTACCCACAGTTCTAACTGAATCTTAGGCTTGCAACATGAATTAATTTCATAATGACATAAAAGTAACAAGAACAGTCTGCTCAGTGTGCAATCGGTCAATCCATGTTTTTATATAATGCCTCTGACAATATGTTCTCACAGTGCTTCAGATTGGCTGGAGAGTACAACTGTTTTCAGCCTGTAGTGTAGGAACAACACAACCCCGGTCAGAAGACAAGTTTTAGATTTAAAAACCTTTTTGATGAACCTTTTAAGGTGTAAGATCGCAAATATGTGATTAGAACGTTCTTAACTGAACATTCTAATGCTGATGTCACAATCACTACTGGTAACTGAAAGCATTGAAGTTCTAGAACACTGACTTAGAATATTGGGAGAAAAAAAACATTCCAAAAGACCTACTCTTCAAAATGACAAAGACTAAAAAAGATAGAGGTTCCCTGCAAGATCTGGAATTGTTCCAGATGTTAGTCCAAAGACTGGGAGTTAAATACAGTCTCAGCAGCTGGTCTTTTGAAATAGTTTGGGTGTAGAAGTGTGTTTCCCTCCCGCAGGCAGGCTGAGCGTCAGTGCGTCGAACGAGGGCCGCATGCAGCCCTGGCTGGTGGGCATGGCTGCGATGGTGGGCTTCCTCTTCATCGTCTTCGCCATCCTCATCATCAAGAGGCTCATGAGGAAGAACAGGTGAGAGCAGCTTCCACAGAATCACACCCATCACGCTCAGGCTACCTTTAATGAGAGCGGTCATTTTAAATCCACTTCCAAAATGTCTGATTTTCCTGTTATAATGGGCTGCTTGCACATACACAGTTTAAACTTAGTCCTGGACTAAATTGAGTTTTGTTGAAGCCTTAATCAGTGTCTGGGAAACCCTGGTGTAGAATCCAGCTATGACCAGCTTGAAATACCAGCTACCAGCTGTTTGAAAACATACCTTGAGCTAACCATACCAAACCATGTTGTGTGTGGAGCTGGTCAAACCATGTTGCATGTCTGACTGGTCAATGAGATACCAGCTACTTCAAAACCTAGCTTGAGCAGTTTTTTTCAGCAGGGCAATGTTTGTGAAATCAGATATCGAGATTAAGGAAATAGCTGAATATAGAGAGAACTGGCTGAAAAGAATGTGCAAGTTGTGTCAAGAAACATCTCAAGGAAACATTTTCAGGAAACATTACATAATTCATTGCTGAGTAACTCAGTCATTGGGTTCATAGAGTAAGTATGTTCTGCAAGGTTACAATGTAATCCTGCTCTTTATTTTAATTGAGGAATTATTACATTGTTAATACTTAATTTATCCACTCTATAGGCCGCTTTCATATCTGCAGGTAAACCATTACATTGAACAAGTAAATAAACAGAAACTACCACCTTAAACTTAAACATGTTCAAACCTCCAGTAAACCATGCATTGTCAATGCTTTAACTATTTCACTTTATAGAATGACTTTTATGAACATTATGGTTCACAGGTGGAAAGAATCTAGTCCTAATCAGATATTTATGTGTATTGATAATCCTGATTCCGGATATCAATTGCAAAAAAATAAAAGAAATTGTGGAAAAAACAAATGCACATCCCAGTCTTTTTTCGCAAGTGCTGGAGTTCAAAGGTAAAAAGAAGAAAAAACTGCACACATACTCTTCAACCCTCCCCTTTACTGAACTATGTACACTGTTCCCACCCTCACGTCTACACCTGAGGCTCAGTTACACATGACTTAATGGAGGCCAGAGGGTCGAAGCCTTGAACATCTCTATTCTTCAATAAATGGGAGTGCTTATATTTTAACAAAAGTTTCATTTTTACAATGAATTTCCCTTTCCACAGAGATGAAGAGGAAAGCTTGTGTGAAACGTCCTGTCAAATGGAAGCAGCAGAGGCGACCGAAATGAAACAGACCAACCTATAGGGTGGGAGAGCGTCTCAGATTGTACTGTGAAGCCTGTTCAGACAACTGAATAAGACCAGGAGCAAGCTTCTTTCTCCATGGTGAACTGTATCACCAGAAAGCACATTCCACCAACAGGAAGCATACGCTTTCACTCAACCAGAGAAATATCTATAAATTAGCAAAAAAGATTTTTACCAGGAGAAAATTTGCATTGTTATGAATGTCTTTACCTATTGCCACCACCAGAGGGAGCCAGGTGCTTAGCTGCTGCTTCTGATGAGGGACCACAGCATTAGCATACATAAATATACAATGTTACTTTTGCAAAGTGATGTGCTGCACTGGTATCATGTTTCCAGTTTCAATTATGCTATTATATCCTTAGCATTATTATATCATTTTACCCATATTGTTTCCAAAATAAAGCACTGCTTTGCCAACAAAAACGCTCTGATAACATTTAAAGCACCATTTCAATAATGGCAATGGAAGTTAGCCAGTAGAAGAGGGGTGTCCAAACTTATCCAAAAACAGCCGGTGTGGATGCAGGTTTTTTGCTTTAGCCCATCACTAAGACACCTGATTCCACTTATCAAGGTCATGATTGAATACCATGATTAGATGAATCAGGTGTTGTAGCGCTGGCCCAAAACAAAAACCCGCATACCGGCTCTGTTCAGACAGACTATTGAAAAACAAATGGAAAACATGAGGTATTCGACAGGGGAAACAGGGGAATGGTAGTGGTTTGAAGTAAAGGCGGCGATTTAGCTATTTTGCAAACAAAACAGACATTTTTGAAGGCAATACGATGGACAGCACCTTTCCTCGTGCTGAAAGATGAAAGGGGACACAATATGTAGCATTGGAATATTCTTAACTGAACATTCTAATGCTGATGTAACAATCACTACTGTTAACTTAAAGCAAAGGAGTTCTAGAACATGGTCTTATAATTTCGAACTCTTCAAACAGTTAATTGGTTTATTGAGTGCAGCCTTAACAATAAAAAACAGCAAACCCCATAGCTCTACAGAACTATGGTTGGGCCTAGGTCTAAATGTGAAGGGGGGGGGGGCTATTATATGGTTTTATTTTTGAAGTTTATTTTGGATATTTTGCTGAAGCAATGCAGATTAAGTACGTTGCCCAAGAGAATAATGGCAATTCCTCAGTTCCCTGCCCGTTATGCTATAAAAGTTCAAAGGTCATTTGAGGTCACTTATGAACATGTACCAAATGGCACGTCCACAATTTTCCCTATCCCTCTTAATTTATTTTAGAGCACTTAAAAAGCAGTATTCAGCTGTTCACGTGAATGTGCTTATGTCCAAGATCTTTTTTCCGAAGCTGATTGCATGTGTAAATTATGCTGTGTAAAGAATAACAGCGGTTAAAAGGTGGTTGCCAATTTTTATCTGACTCCAACACTGATTTACAGGACCACCCAGAAAAATAGCCCCACATTAATTTTCATGTGTAGGTACACTGGCAGCAGTCCTCAGAAATAACCCTTCTGTAAAATCTCTTTTCCTCCTGCTAAAGGTTCGAATTTCTATTATCTTGGGTTCGGCACAGAAGGGCTGCAGCTGAAATCAGAACCGTACGAAGAACTGCAGAACCTAAAACAATACCCACAAGGATGTTCAGAAAGTTCAGAAAGTCTTTACCACATGACAAGACTGGCAATACTTAAACCACGGTTACCTACCACAGTATGTTGTGCCACACCACACAGGTTTTCATTAATTCAACATTTATATGAAGTTCAGTTTCATCTTTTAGGACAGGTTCTCCAACCTTTTACAATTTTTTTAGGCGAGTAGGTGATTCTTCAGAATTCTTTCTGGTAGCTCATCACATTTTCAGGGACATCTCTGTAAAACAAGAGATTTAAACAGCCCTGTGAAAACTGAACAAGATTAATTATTGATTACCTCTTATTCCCCCATTTTCTCTCACAATGAACGCCATCGTTTCTGCTGCCTCCGAAAACGGGAGTCCAGTGGGCGGCCATTTTGAGGGAGCTACTCCATGGCCACCTGCTCCCCACCTGGATTCTTTTCCTAATTTTTTCTTCTCTTAATGCACGAACATGCGATTTCTCTCCTCTCATTTCATCACCTAATCGCTCTTGTGCCGCAGAAAGGGGAAGGCTAGCCTTTGTTTGGACATCTGGCGGCCATCTTTGCACAGTTTTTATGAGCCGTTCATACACCATACTGTAAATGGAGTTATTGCTTTCATACGCACAGGCCTGCGCACACTGGTGCTTGACAGAAAGATATTTTAATACCGACAGCCAAGGAACGGCCAGGCCAATGTAAATATGAGGACACCGAAGAACCTGAAGAAAGTCCAAATTAGCTTTGTGGAGTGGTACAGCATGACATTTTCACAATGGTCAACTGTTATATTACCCATGATAATGCGCTATGGTGGAAAAAATAGGGGTGGCACCTGGGATGGCCAATTGCACCCCATTTGACATGCCCCAGTTTGTGACTCCTAACTGTATTAAGAGGGGACGCTGGTCATGATTAATCTACTTAGTATGACCCCAAACCTTGGCAAGTTAAACTTCAAAGATGAAAAGTGAGTGTTCGCATTATACTCAATTCAATATCTCAACCGGCAACTTGACAACGTACATGTTTTATCTCACATTTACGTAGTTTATAAGTTGCAATGCATTGCTGGCCTGAATGGCGTGTTCTCGTCATTATGTTTGTTATGTTATGTTAAGGACAAAAATGCCTGCCTGCCTTCAGTCCATTTCAGACTATTTGTGTCCGAATAGTCGAAAGTACTTCCTCACCCAACGTTTGGAAAGGGACGAAATGGAAAGTCCTCTATTTGGGTGTTTATTTAAACGGTTCCTTACGGATAGAGTTCCTGTGATTTAGCCAACATTTGTACAGCTCAAGTCCAAAATTCTATCAACAGATCCCTGGACTGAGTAAGCCCACCCCGTGTCTTTGTGCAGGAATAAACGGCTGTGCCTGAGGAGGTTATCAACAGAGGTAGTACAGGATGAGGATGGTTTAACGCAGAAGTTACGAATTACAAAACTACGACAGGAAAACCACCTGCAATGTCCGTCATCAAAAAAAGTTTTAAAGTGTGACGAATGAATGTCAACTGAGGACAGAAAAAAAATAACCGAACCGAAAACGTCTGCTTTCTACATTTTCACTCTTTGAAAGTTTGTGGATCCTGGAGTTTTACTCTTCTAATTCATCTCTAATTGATTTGAAATTTTTTTTATTTTTCTTTCAATGATGTTTAACGCCCCCCCCCCCCCCCCCCCCCCTTTCCGAGCCAAAAATACAGTTTTCATAATATGTGGAAACTTCGCTTTCTATGCCGGGGCTCAACTTAAATTGCTTTAAACGTCGGCGGCGACTTCAAATTTCCTGGCAGCGGTTGTCGCTTTTGTGGGCCTCGTTTCATCGGCGGCCAGATGAACTGAAGCGCTCTTTGAACTTTCCGAACATCCATAATCGCCACAACGATCTGCTCTGTCCGTGAGCCGTTTCCAATCCCCGTGACATCACAGCAACACAGGAGGTAGGCTGAGGACAGAGACTTGGAAATGCACTATAAATACTGTACACTGTAACAAGGAACTGCGTAGCGGTTAAGGTACCCAACAGGGACCTGCAAAATTGGTGGTTCAATCCCCTGGTTTAGCCACGATAAGATCTGCACAGCAGTTGAGCAAGGCCCTCAGCCCCACAGTGCTCTACAGGGGGATTGTCCCCTGCTTAGTCTGATGAACTATAAGTCACTTTGGATAAAGGCGTCAGCTAAATGGCTGTAATGTAATGTACATTTTACTGTGTACTACGGGGACCTTGTAACCTGCTCCAAAATCTTCCACTGTGCCCTGAATACTTCCTACCCTGATACTGAACTATGAGCTGTATATACAAAATGAAGGTAATTTGATTTACAAAAAGGCTTATGTATGATATTCATCCCATTCAATGTTTGTTGAAGAATCTGTCACTGGGGATATGTAACGGATTCCTGCAGTAACATTATGTCCAGGAAATCTCCTCTTGGAGACAGTAAACCTGAATCTTGAACTCCTTATGATATAATGTGCACATCTTTCTTCTCCAAATCCCAAACAGAGCAGGACCAGACAGTCTACAAGTAGATTCATTTCTAAGCCAGTTCTACACCAACAAATTGCAGCTGTTTTACAATTTTGTAATTACTACACTTCTCCATTTGCATTGTATAAATTAGTTTGATTGTGTAAATTCTGCCCAGCCTGTCTTCCTACCCATTTAAGTCCTGCCAAGACAAAATGTAGGAATTAGACTCCACACAGACAAAGGAAAAGCATACAGAATAACTAAGGAACATAATTTTCTAGCAAGTACGGAATTTGCAGCAAATGATACCCCCTTCCATTAAATTCATTTAGGGACATACTTTGAGCATTACAATAATTTAAAAAGAAATCTCCCCATCTATGGTCGCAAAGCTGTAGCCTTTAACCTTTAACAGTCCAAGAAATGCCACTGCAATGATACATCACACAGAGAGGGCTTGTTTTACCATCTCAATTGAAAGCACTGTATGGCCATGTCTGTAATTAAAATGTTCCCTTGAAAGTGTATATTTTAATGAAATGAGCGCAATCCAACTCCATCAATATTCATCAGTGTAGTTTGGGAGAAAGAAGGGCAGCCTGCCTCCGTTTTTTTGTAGACGTTTGGTTTTCTTTGGAGGTCTGGGCTGTATAATTTCAGCCTGAAAGAACCAAAGCAAACAGTGTTCCCCTTCAGGGAAGTGCCTCATTATTTGCGGGTATAATGGCTTTGTTTTACAATGGCCACATTTTACACCTCTGCTCAGCAATCTCTCCTGCTTTAGTGATGTTTTATTACACACTCAGTCACACGAGGCGCACAGTAATAAGCCTTCACAATCCTACTTAAAACTTTCATAGGCATGATATCACAGCTTATCACAGTATTACGAAGGATGACATAGTGAAGAAAGTGCCTGTTATGAAATGTGCAATATAGCACATTTGACTTACGTCACTTGGCACGACTGTACGAGCGCTGCATCGAAGGCTTATGAGGGAATATCTAATGTACATTAAAGTGTAACCGTATTCTCCACTATGTTTTTATTCTGGATGGAGGTGAGATCACCGGTGCCAACACCATTACCGTACGTAAAAAAAAAAAAAGCAAGTCCCCTCTCTTCATTTTATTTAAATCATTAAAATGAAATAAAACCAGGCTTCCTTTCCAAACCAAAGACTGTATTTTTCCAAAGTCAGTTCCAGCAAACCTACATACGAGGAGTAAGGGCCTTAGCCGTGATTAGAGTCAGGTGCGTGGAGCCCCTCAGCCAAGCTTAACTGAAACCATACCCTCAGCATCAATTGTTCAGGCCTTGTCTTTGTTCAGGTCTGAAGCAGGGCTCCTTTGAGTTCTTGGGAGAACACTGCCGGGCCTCTGTGGAAGGAATTAAAAGTTGCCACCGATCCTGGAGTTTATAGTCCGGGGTTCTGAGTCCGTTCTCCGGGGCACGGGAACAGGAGAATGAGAAACGGGATCAGTCGGTCAGGTGGGAGAGGGGATATGGAGTTCAGAACACGCTCGCCAACTTTCAGGGAGAAATCTAAAGTTTCGCTCGAGCTAAGTCAAATTGACCGTCTCTCAACCCTAACGTGGTAGCTCTCAACTATGTGATTAGAATGTTCTTAACTAATTGAAAGCAGTGGAGTTCTAGAACGCCAACTTAGAACTGAAAAAAAAAAACCATTCAAAAGAACTCTGCAAAGGGAGAGAATGGGTGCATAAAACAAAAATAAAATCTTCAGTGTATCCTTACCTTGAAACCAGACAATAGTGGTCACTCAGCATTTTTTCTCTCTCTGAGCTCCCTCAACATAAAATTACATTCAGATCAAAACCTTACCCATGAAGCTTGAGAAAGCAATAAACATTTTTAGCATTTCATTAATGTCAACAATTTTGCATGATGCTTATTTACACAACAGATAAATTTGCAGAAATGTCTACAAACGTTTTCAATTTGTCATTAAGGGTTATTGAGTGTAGATTGTTGGGCCATTTTATCCATTTAAAATTAAATCTATGACACAATACAGAGTACAAAAAATGAAGAAGTAAGACCTTTAAGCCCCACCTCTTCTGGTGAGGGCATGAAGACAGGACCTGTGATTGACAGCACAGATCACACAGGTGCGGAGCTGAGATGCAGTGTGATTAAAAGTGAGGCCATAGAGGATAGCAGAGAGGAAGAACAGATATAGGAGGCGCAGTGAGGAAAAACTCATTCTCTCCATCATAAAGGAAGAGGAGGAGGAAGGTGGGGAGACGCAGAATGAGGTGAAAAGGGAGGATGGTGTGAAGGCCCAGAGATTTGAGTGGAAACGAATGAAATGGGATGAATGGAGGGAGGGATTATTTCAGAATCCACTCAACCTGACACGGGGATGAAGAAAGAAGGAACACCTGTCTGCAAGAAACTGGAAGAGGAGGGTCTGTCATCTCTGGTCCAGCCTAGAGTAACCTCACCTGGATCTCCTGTCGTCCCCTCCAGTAAAGGTACTGCAGGTGTTCAATTCGGCACACCAGAGAATTCATACAGGGGAACGGCTGTTTCACTGCTCCCGCTGTGGGAAGAGCTACAGGTCTGCCAGGTTGATGAGGATCACCCCGGGAGTTACCCGTTCCACTGCTTCCAGTGTGGACAGGGCTTCAGAGAGTCATAGAGTTTGACTGCGCACCAGAAAAACTGTACAAAATAGTCCCCACCCCTCACAACAAAAGAGTGGTAAGAACTTCACTCGGTCCGAGCAGCTGATGCCCGTTTCTGAGAGCTGTGCTCTGGGTCAGACGGACCCTCTCTGCAGCCTGACCAATGGCGGCAGTGGAAGACAAACACACAGCTCGCCTCGATCGGAGTACAGAGGGACTGCGGTCCTCAAAACCCTTGGGAATGTGCTGCCATTTGCTGAAATATTGAAATGAAAGATCTCAATATATTGCAACACTATGGGCCAGACACTGATTAAGCCTAGTCCTAGACTCATTTCAATTTGGAATGGAGATCTTTCCATATTAAGATCAATTTAGTTCAGGACTAAGCTTAATCTGTATCTGGGAACCCAGGCCAACGTATATAGAAAGAATAACCCTGAATTTTTATAATAACAATTTTTAAATTTGTCTTAAGGGGGAATTGAATTTACACTTGAAATGCAGGGATTAACTGTCATGGTAACTGTAAGATAAATTGTTCTGAAAATACAAGAGACGTACAGATAATGGATGTTTTCAACTCGATTAAGTTGTTAATTTAACAAAGTACTGCAGTCAGTGTGGTTTATTTTTTCTTTAAAAAGTACGCACAGCGAATTGTAATTGCATTTTCACAAGTAAACATAGTACTGGAAAAAGTAAATGGATTTAAATGTTAATGCAATAACGAAATGCAACATTTATTTAATCTGACTGATTACATTTATACAATGAAAGAGTAAAGGGATACACTCATATGCTGGAATTTGGTCTTCTGTTTATTTGAAGGCCATTAGACTGTGATTGTGTCTCAGAATGTGCTCTGTCAGGACTTCAAATTGTAGTGATTTGGCTGGATTTACACATGGCTTACATCCTGAATATTATTCACCGAACCCTGTCCTCAGACAGAGATCGGCAGATTTGCCAATAAAAAAACCAAGACCAGAATTCTGAGTTGTAGCATAGCTTGTTTATTATTTTTATACTTTTTTTGCATAGGGGAACATCCTCACTTCCAGTAATGTAGTTATGAGTTTATGCTAACAGCGATGGCTGAATATAATGTTATAATCAAATATTGTCAAAAGCTGTAAAAGCCCAGTTCAAACCGAAGATGTGCGACGAGATGAAATCGTTTTAGGATATTGCAGAGAGCGGCAGTGTGAACTACCCGTCTCGGAACGTCTGATGCCAGCGCTTGCCCTCGCGGGCGATTCAACTCGTCTAATCGCTGGCGACGAGTTTCAGAACGCTGCAAATAGTCGCCGGTCGCGGTTCATCACGTCTCGAATCTTTGGTCTGAACCGGGCTTCGAAAAAGTCTTCCCTCACACCAGTTGAAAAAACACGTGGCAAATTTAGTTTTGCATCCCGAAAAGCCCTCTTTCACCTCGTGAGAAAGACGGTGAAAAAGAAACCTAAAGCATTTGCATTTTTTACATTTCAGTTGTTTCAGTGAAAACATGATTACTGGCATTTCGAAAAAGCGCTTTTAATTGTGTAAGCTTAAAATGAAAAAGAAAACCCATGAGTAAGCAATTCCAAGTGATCCACATAATGTATACATGAACCAGTGTGATTCCTGGTTGGTTCAATAGGCCAGGCCATAACTAAAGACCCACATGCCCTTTCCTGGTGTGAAGTGTGTATGTTTCTGCAGCAAGCAAGCGATTAATGGTAAACTACTATGGTAATATTGTAAAGTATAATGAGAAAAGCAAAAACCCCTTAAAATGTAACACTGCATTAGAGCGTTCTCTGAGAAACACCTCGACCTCACGCCACCTCTGATAAACCAACTTCAACTCGCTGAGAAATTTAAACAGCATGCTTTAAGGAAGTATTGAATTAAATAAAATACCCAACAACAACGACAACAACAAAAAAGTTGCAACACACAAGTTGTCATGATAGGTTGAGGTTTTCATTGAGTGGTTCACAGATCAGCGTAATTAAAGTGTAAAAAAAAAAAACACCCTCTTGAATAAATGAAATTAAATGTGCATTTCTGCTTTCCAGACACATCACTGGAGAATTTCTTCAACGGCAACATTGTAAAATGCTGCCAAAAGATTCACCCAGAGAGATTCTGACTCTTTACCATCAGCTGGAGGCTGTTGTGCCTCCAACCTCCGGAGTCCCATCATGACAGCTTGCCTGCTGAGCAGAACACCTTAAAAGACATTTAACTGGAAAAAGTGAGAAGAGACACTGTAGCTCATTGCGAAGAGTACAAAGATTGCTGAAAAAGAACAAAAAAAAAAAAAACAAGATTCTGCAGTAAAATGACAGGCACTGCTTGTTGAAATCATTTTTGGTATTGACTATTTTGTATGTATTTTCGTTTCTTGTTTTACTTAGATTACCTGCTGGCTTATTGAAAGAAGAATTTAAAAAAACGAAAGTTACCCAGGTGCCCCGTGGGGCAATATGCGCATGGAATCCCAACAGCTCAAAGGTTCTGACGGAACCTGTCACGCCTCGTTGGAGCTGTGACCTCGCGGAAGCTTAAACGGGCAGAGCCTGAGGTCCTTACAGTCCAAAGGAAAATGCAGTTTGAGCAAATGTATACATTTGTCTGAAGCTATTCATGCAGAGTTTTCAGCATTTAGCATTACGTGTAGAATTCAATATTTTCTGTTTCTGGGGGGGGGGGAAATTAAATCTCAGTTCCAGTTCCCAAGTGTGATACTGTTTCGTTTAAACAGTAAACAAAAAAAACAGGCAAAAGTTTGACTATCTCCTGCAATGGGGCTTTTCACTACACTCTGCCTGCTGTCAGGGAATTATTATACTTGAGCTGATGTACACAAAAAGTCTTCCATCGTAGTGATTATTTCACAACAGAAAGGCTGAATATTTAAAAATAATAATCAGTAATAAGTTGTAAATAGGCTGAGATGTACAGTTGGCTCTGGCTCGTAGTCAGTCCGTATAGCCCTTGTTTTGGGTCAGGGAAGGACGACCCCACCTGGACATGTGGGTTCCAGTATCAGGTGTAGCATGTACCGTCTGATTTAGCAGATTCAAGACCGGCTAAAATTCAAGTGATTTTACCTGTATAACAGAGAGTGAAGTAAAGACCAGAGGAGGAAACAGGAGCTGGATACCCACAAACCAGATGGAGCTGCCCTTCCCTTGCATAAGGTAACACCAGAGTATTGAACAGAGTTGCTAAGAAAAACTTCATGTGAATTTGTTTCTCTCTTTCGCACGCCATACAGGTGACTAAATCGTATCTGCAAACCGAAAAAGAAATAGTATCACAAAAAACGTAAACAAAAAAAATATTTCTTGGCTAAATTAGTCCTCTGACTTGCCTGAGTTTGTTAAAAAAAACCCAGTGAGGGCGCTTTATTAATTTCTCAGCTTACTTTATGACTTAGAAAGGGCTATGGATCAAAACTCTGAAAATCCGGGAACTAGCCATCTAATTTCTATCTTATTCCATCACATTTGAACAGGTTTTTGAAGCTGTGGTTTCAATAAGCCTATTTACTGTAGATCTCTCCTCTCACACACACACAAAAAAAGGAAAAATACAAAAGTGTAGCCGCTGTTTAAGATATCAAACACCCGCCTCCCAACACTCCTCTCAACAGAAACAGGCCACCACGTTATCCAGAACAGAACAAGGCCATCCTTGAGTAAAACTACAGTAACATTCAGAACTTGGCTGATACAAGAAAGGCACTCAATTAGCCAAGCCGGGTGCTTCAAACCTGAACTCTCAGAGAGAGGAGTTTGATTTGTACATACATTTTCTTTGTGAGTGAATCTTCACAAACAGGCTTTTTTTTTTGTTTTTTCTACATTTTTCTTACTGTGCCCACATTTCATGTGAACCAGTATAAAAAAAAAAAAAAGAAAAGCAGACATTTCCAATGATTGTCAATGACTGTTCCAAGAGCTCGGCTTTGCCAGTACACATCTCACAACTAAATGAAGTACCATCTAAGTTGGAGTTCAAGTCATTTGCTCTGCAAAGTCAGTGAAACGCAAGACAAAATACAATAACAGGCTAAATAAAATTACGCATGTTGGCTAGCTACGCGATTGACGCAAGGCCAAAGAAAATAAAACGAAGCGGTGAATTTAAAGCAGCTGTTTTTCGCTCACCCTTTCACCAATAACTCTCTCTATCCCATTGCCTCACTCTCCATCTCTCAGGTTGAGTATCGAAGGTATTTCCAGACAAAACGAAACTTTAAAGGAGGTTTTCCTACATGAAACATCAATACCAGCATATCTAGTGCAATCTGCCAAAACAAAAGAAGAAGAAGAAAAAAAACTTGTGAGACTGATGGTGAAGGTTGTATGTGACAATGCTGAAAATTAAAGAAGTACAGAACTGGTAAATGGATTGTGGGGGGGAAAAAGGCAAATGGAGTTTGCATATTCCTTTGAGGTTAGACCTGAAGAAAAAAAAAACGTCTCTGTTTAAAATGACAACAAGTGATGCTGAAATTACTGGAGTCAATGTTTCAAGTTGAAAACCGCGAGACAGGTACCTTCTTCAACGAGGCATGCAGCATTTGTAATGTACTCACACTATCCACGTAAGATCCCCCGGAAGGAATTCTAATATTCTGTGGCTTGGCCACAAGCTTATGACAACTAAAACAACACACAAACACAAACGTATTTTCTCATACAAAAGAAAAAAAAAAGAGAAAAGAACGGTAGTTATATACATTTTCGCGCTGCGCTCTAATCGATATACTGCAATACAAGCGTTTATACACAGGCTAATGTGTCCGAATTTTAAACAATCCTATAATAATCATAACAGTAATTACTACAAAAAATATTAGTAAAAGGGCATTGAAATACAAAATCTTTTTTTATATTTTTTTGCACCAATTTTAAATGCATGTTAACGTCATTCAGGGTAAGTTCAATCATCACCTGTGGCCAGTTTAAAAAAGAAAAGTATGTGATGGGGAAAAGACCCAGCTTTTCTGATCTCACCCAGCTGGGCCTGGAGCCAAATACAACACAAAGACAACGGTGTGCTACAGGACCAAGGTGCTGGGCACTGAAAACCCTGTCCACCCCCCCCCCCCCCCCCCCGAGCCCCCCCACGCCCCTCCAGGTGCTGGTCCCCGGCTGAAGATGTGTCTGGATCGGAGAAAATGTGAGTGTGGAACAGTGCAAATCTTCAACAGGACATGTAGAGTGACGACTGGGTCTGCCCCGTTGTTTAGAGAGAATGGCTGGCCGTTGGACGGCAGAGGGTTAGGTTTAGAGGAACTATGAACTATTTTTTAATTGCCTCTTTCGAGTACAATCCTTTTATATGTTAAGCTGTGTGTGTATGGCACGCATACTTTTGCACTAAGAAGTCCAAGTAAACCTACTGCATGTAGTAGCTGAAGTTACCACCCAGCTACGCAAAGTTAACTATCGCTTGCAGGTATTACCTCTCTTTAATCGGGGCTGTTTAGTGTTTTAAGAGCTGAATGGGATTCAATGAGTATCGCAGGAGATGGCAGGCATTATGTGTGGATGCCTCACGTCCCACAATGCACTGGGGTACACAGCTCTGGGGAATGCCCTCGACTTAAAAAAAAAAAAAAGAAAAAAAAAACATAGAAGAAGAAAAACGAAATAGTAATACTCTGAATAACGGACAAAGGAGGTTCTTTGCCTGAGGGGGTAAGACCCTGGTCTCATTACGTGTCCCGTTTCAATACGAAGGCTGCTTTTTGAGCGGTGGCAGCGTTGCGTTTGGCGTGTGGATCTGATGGATTTGATGGAATGCCTAAATTTTTACACTGCTTCAGCCGGGAGCCTCAAACGGAGGGGCGAAAAAAAAAAGAAAAAAAACCGTCGCTGTCAGGATCTTAAGACGGCCCAGGATGTAAACAAAACCTCTCACTTGGCCATTTTAAAAAAATGTCTCATTTTTCTATCTTAATAGCTACCAGCACTGCAATATCCATTGCAGAAACAACACAGTACACTGCATAACAATCTTTCGGTTGGCCTCTTCGGACCAAAAATCGCACGACAACACCCCCTTCCTCACTCAGCACATAGCTCAGTAACAACTGATAAATTATCACCTAAACTACTGAAGCGTCTTTGCATCTTTCAGAAAAAGTAACATTTAAAAATATTGACAGGTCAAATTTAATACGAACGTCTTTTCTTAAAAATGTTGTTTTTTTCCCATTGCGTTTTTCATCATTTGCATCGATTGAAACACCATTAGCCTACACTTGGAAAAGAAGTATAGGAATATGCAAAACCAAATGAGGATGAATTCTTGCAGTTCGTGCACCTCAGGCCTAAATATGGAGATTCCTAAATGTCAATTCATTGCTTTTTTAAATGTATTTCTAGATATTTCTTTTTTTTTTTAGAAAATACTACAAATGGTACATACTGCTAAACATTCTGCTGAAGCCAGTGTACTGTACCCCCAACCCCACCCCAATCATTTTAAAAATCATTTTACAAACAGGGTAAGCTAGGTACTTAACAAAACTGTACATCTTACAAATGACAGAATTTGACCCCCGGTGACCCCTTTGCCCCTCCCCTGCTTACGAGGCACAGCTGGAAATAGGGTGGTGTCAGAAACCTCGTTCTCCCCCCCCCCCCGTCCCAAGGCATGCGTTTCTAAACAGTGCATACTCCCCTGCTTCCAGACTCCCAGTGAAACTCACCTATTTGACTCTCAGCTAATGCAACATCTCCCTCCGCCTGTCTGTCCAGCACTTTAATTGTCAATTAATTAAAGTTATTATCTTATTATCTGTGCTAGCCTCGACTGTTTGGGGTCTATTCCCATCTCCACTTGCTTAATCTCTCTCTCTCTCTCTCGCTCTCTCTCTCTCCTCCGTCTGTGTCATGCCTATGCACAATCTGAGAGAGCAAGCCAAGTGCCAAGGGAGTCAACATATAGGCTGACCCTGCAGAGATCTGCAGACACACACGCACACACGCACACACAGACACACACACACACACACACAGCTGTCAAACACTGGCACCCGCTTGGATAGTCACCACAGAGAAAGAGAGGACTCCTTCTTTCCAGAAAAGGCTAAACAATAAATATTCCCATGCTATTTACGATGCAAGTTACCGATTCTGATACGATTAAGCTCCACACAGCAGACAGGACTACACAGGAGATTTTCACATCCTAATTTAAGTGCCTTCAGTTGTGACTGTGAAGACCATTGCTATCAAAGTAATTAATCCACACACTAACCTTTCAAAGACAAAAGGGTGAGTTTAATGAAAATAAATATGGACCAAGTGCCTATGATGTCACCCACTGACTATCCATGGGCTTGTGAAAAGCCTTTTTGAAGCCCAGGAAGTCAAGTTTACCGGTACGGCCATGCTGTACAATTTGGAGCCAGAGACTGCGCAGTAGGGAAGCCGATGCAGCTCCTCCACTAAGCATGAGGGAGAGGCATAATCTTTCCCCGATTCATCCACAAAATATTGCTGCATTGTCCTAAGAACACAATAATTTTAAGAAAATCGGCACATGGGGAGGCATTAGATGAAGAAGAAAAAAAAAACACAGACTACGACTAAATTTTCTTGTGGGAAAGAGTTGAATTTGTATGTTTACCGCAATTGTACCATTGACTTTACATTAAAAACGGGTCTGAATGACCTATACTGGAGCCAACCACCGTGGCGCTAGTGAGCACCGTCTCTCAGCAGAACCAGGAACTTCAAAAAAGAAGCCCGGTTTTGGCCGCTTGGTTTATTCAGTTGGGAAACAATCGGTTTCAGTGTTGGATAGACTGGAAGTAGAAAGAGAGGTGGTCTCCAGGGTTTCTCAGTTTTTAGTGACTCAGCGGCAAATTCCTCAAACTATTTCCCTAGAATAGGGGGTTTGAGGGCAGGTGGGAGGGATTGTTTAGTCCTGTGCAGTGCTTTAAGGTCTGTTCTGTGTCAGCCATTCCGCATTGCTCCTTCCTACTCACTGTGTATGACCTACGACCTCTCACTAGCCTCCAATCTGCATAGCCAGAACAACAAACCAGTCAGGTTTATCTTCTGCTAACTAATTTCTACTAGCATAAACGCATCGCCCTCATTACAGATGGTCAATACTTTGGTCGAAACCAACTAAACCGATTTTCCATATAATACTCATTATTCTGCAGTTTCTATATCAAAAACGATATCGAAATCAGGGAAACACTGAACTCACTTCATCGTCAGCTAAAAGCTGAACAGACGAAACCGGCATTGCATATTTGAATATATTTAAACAATAATATTGGCTGGAAGACAGATAATGGGCCGGAGAAATGTTCATTATAAAAAACAAATGAAAAACACGAAATGACCAAATTAATTGGACTGAAAGTTTAAATGAGATGGGTAACGAGTAAAAAAAAACAAGCAAACGGGCATAAGACACGACAAGTGCCACTACATTATCAGAGGAATCGCCGCCGTCCTTTGTTCACACGTTAATAACCTCTTTCCGTTCGTTATGAAACAGTTTTGCTATTATACAAATGGCAACCTTTTATTTATTTATCTTTGATAACTGGATAATGGCAAGCAATCGTACATGCAGCATTCTTTTTTGTCTTTTTTCCTTTTCCCTTTGCGAAGATTCGATCGCAACGGAAAGTAAATTAACTAATGGCTTTTTTTATTATTATTAAAAAAACACTTTTATTCGTTTATTGTTTTATTTTAAACAAAGGCAAGGCACATAATGTGGTTTATTAAAACGTCGTGCAAAGTAGAAGGTTAAACGACAGAGCTACGAGAGGCGAAAGGAGAAGGACCCCACAGCACAAGGATGGGGGAAGGATGGGGAAGGAAGGGGGGGGGGGGGCGGTTTTCGTTTCGGCCATGCACCCACATCAGCGCTATGCCGGTCAGTACAGCTAAAAAATCACGTGATTTTCTTGTTTGAAAGCACCATGCACTATTATATATTTTTATATATGTCTCAGTACAATTTTATATCAGCACCTTTAAAAATTTCATCATATTCTGTTAAAAAAGAAATAAGCATGGACTGCAGCAATCGACAACAATTTAAAGTTTGCAATCTGCCAAGCTGCAATATGAAGGTTATCCTTGCATAACCAACGCTAAATGGACAGTATTCCTTTAAAAGCTGCTTATGAAAGCCACACACACTCAGGCACGCACACACACACACTCACGCATGCACACACACAGTGTATGCATGTTTGATATGTGTCCGTTTGATTACGCATGCACTGTTAGCACAAAGACAGGGTGTTTTGTGTGTTGTTTCCTTTGTCTGTCCCTGCCTGTGTTGGGAATAGCCTTGGGAAAGGCACACCTAGGTCAGCCCTCTCTAGAACCTGTTCACTCCTCTCTGTCTCACACCCATCTCACCGGTAGCCTACCAGAAGCTAACTGCAGCTCACCCTGGTATAAAAATCCAGCTATGACCAGCTTGAAATACCAGCTACCAGCTGCTTCAAGACATAGCTCGAACTGGTCAAACCATGTTGAGTATGAAGCTGGTCTACAGCTACCAGCTGTTTCAAAACGTAGCGTGAGCCGTTTTTGTTAGCAGGGCACCTTTCTCTCTCTCTATCTCTCACACACAGACACGTACACAAACTAAAACAGGAAAAAAAATCCTTACAGAAAACAAGAAAAAAATCATTATTTTAGGCACTTTTCATGGCTTTATGGTTTGGGTTTGGTTTGGAAGTCTTTATAGCCCTGATGTGGTTCTTATTAGTTTTCATTATCAGTACTAATCCCAGTACGCACACTGCTGCTCAGTTAGATTTCACTATATGCTGATACATTGTCATATAAAATACAGGCACTAAACAGCGGGTCACTTCCTCTACGCTAATCCCCAACTTCCTGCAACAAACCGCCACAAATGCCAAACAAGGTGCCAGACTTGCTTCTCCATGGGCCATCTACCGAATGCTAAAAAATTCTGCCTCCAGCTATACCAAGAAGAAGCATATACGCATCGACTGCTCGAGAATACCTCGGGATGTAAACGGGTTGTTTATCATTGCGTGCGGAAAAAATTATATTTATGGGCGCACACTATGGATGTTCTTTTTTTTAGCCTAGCCTAGTAGGCTTTTTAAAGGTAAGTCATGGTTTAGTGTTATTCAACAGAAAGTCTGTTAGCTACATGCATGCTTTCAGATAATGACCTAGAAAGCTTGCTAACCGAAAAGTATTACTCCAATTGGCATTTATAAAGTGTTTATGTTGAAAAACATTTTAAAAACTTTTTCTGGGGCAATTTCAATACTTTTGCTTTCCATGCCACTTAAAATACTTTAGGTTTGAGGCTGTTATTTTAACTGCGCAAGTATTTGATTGATTTTGTTTTATTTAATTTAACCAATTTTATATAGAGAGCACACCTTTTAAAAAGGGGAAATGTCAGGTCTCCATTATGTGAGAATGAACGGGTAAATATAAGCAAACTGGTTGGACAAAGTCATTCCGAATCTGTTAGTTTTTCTGTACTTCCACACACACAAGACATCTTCTGGATAAACATACAGAATATTTAAGTACACTAGGATCGGATAAAAAGTTGCAATACGCTGTGATAACTTCAGAAAGCCAACGTTCACACATCATCATGTACCCTGCTACCAAAAAAAACACAAAATGCTATTTTCTAAAAAATAAACCCCAAAAACCTACTTCTGACTTGCGGCATTTCATATGATTGCGGCAAACGAAAAAAAAAAAAGTAAAATAAAATAAAAATTAGCTGCTAAAGAAGAGAATTAACATTAGAGTAGTGCAATGCCTTTAATTTCCAATGCAATTTTAAACTAAATACACAAAATGAAAAATATTTACCCTCTACACCCAATACTGCAGCACTAGTGACAGGACCACCGCAGCAGTCGCAGAGTCACCATGCAATACAAACCCTGTCATTTACCCCCAATAAAACCTGTAATATGGAGACAAGTCTGCGAATATGGGGAGGACTCCAGATTTTGGGATCTTACACAAATTACGAGAAAAGAGCAGCTCTTGAGAACGAGAGAAACACGTTCTCGCTGGATTTATCCTTTTTGTTTTCTTACTTTAAAAAAAACGGCTTCAAGGGGTTAGCGAATCTGGTCACTTTGTGGCCTCATAATCTTAAAAATACGGATGAATCAGGAGTAGGTCTCCAAGCCAAAAGGGGGGGTGGGGGGTGGGTGGGGGGGCTGGGGGCACGGGTTTTTCCTCAAAACTTGGAAGAATAAATGTGTTTAAAAAGTGCCTCATTCCAAGTATTGCACCTCTGCTTAGTGCTGTACATTCACATGATTCCCAGTTTCCCGAAAAATCTCTGTGGGAAAGGGAGGGGGTTGGGCGTCGGCCCGGCGTTTCTCGGAGTGCCGATGGATCTTAAAGGGGCGGAGTTACAATCAATCAATCTCTTGTTTGAACCAATCACAGTCGTCAGCTCCCGGTTCGGGTCACAAAGGCATACGGAAGGTTATGAAGCTTCAAGCTCCAGTACCTTTTCCAAAAGCTGCCCTCTCTCCCATATGGTGAACCTTTCCGGAAGCACAGAGTGCTTCTGTCTGCTCTGCCTGTTCCTGTTCCTACCAGTGCTACACAGTCCTTCAGCACAGGGCCAGAGACCACGCAACGACAGTACATCCACCCGTGAGGCGGGCAGGCTACCGGCTAGCTAGCGTCCACTACGCACAACGAGGCTAGCAGGCGAGCGGCTAACCAGCTCCTTCTGTGGACAATCCCATTCACCATCCCACCCCTGCAGCTAGCAGGCTAGTGGCTAGCTAGCCCCCTCTATGCACAACGCCATTCACCATCCCACCAAAACGGCTAGCAGGCTAACTGCTAAACAGCCCAGCACAGCCCCCCCCCCCCCCACATCTCTGAACACAAAAGCAGAACCCCCCCCCCCCACAACAAAAAAAACAGCCTCTAATACATTTTGTCAAACACCCCCCCTTAAAAAAAGAAAGAAAAAAAAGGAACAGGCATAAAATGATTGTCTAAGGAACTCAATAAAACACAGACCTCTTATTTTTTTTAGTTATAGTCACAAAGTTGGATAAAGAGGGTCTTGACCAGTTGTCAACTTTCCGTTCAATCTAAAAACCCCCCCTTCCCCAGCTTCATACAGGAACCATCGGTGTCGTCCAAAAACGTCTGGAAAAATATAATCGCTTGGAAACGTTTCTCTCGCTTTTTCGCTATCTTGTCGTTTAAGAAAATAAAGGATACTTGTTTTGCATATATGAGGAAGCAGCACCTTTAGCGGACAGAGGATGATCAGGCAGGGGCATCGCAGAGGAGGGGGGGGGGGGGTTAAAATTCTGCCCCACTGTCCATCCCAGTCACCCCCAGGCATCCTCTTCTCTCTCCTCTCTGTCTTCTCTCTTTCTCTCTCTCTCTCATTCCAAAAGGCCAGTTGAAGTATCTTTTACATCTCTGTATATGTATATATATACATATGCATACGTACATACACACATATGTATAGATACACACGTATATGTGTTTTCCCTCTTGCATCTCATTTGTGATTTTTTTTTCTTTTCTTAATTCCACAAAAAAATTTTGAATCTGAAATCTATATGTCCATTCCCCTCTGGCTCATCCTTGTCTTCAGTTCCCCAGATACCAGGACTGAAAGAAAAAAAAAAAACAGGGAAAAAAACAAGTCATTAGCTTACATGTAAACAACATGGGAAAAACCAATGGATTTGATAGCA
This sequence comes from Conger conger, assembly GCF_963514075.1. Lineage (NCBI taxonomy): Eukaryota > Metazoa > Chordata > Actinopteri > Anguilliformes > Congridae > Conger > Conger conger. The sequence goes on along the minus strand of NC_083763.1, from coordinate 14,246,855 downwards.
AACAGAAAGTCACACTGGTCATTAAAGATCGAGGGGAGGAAACAAGGGATGGAAAACGCCCAGGTGAATTGCTATCTTCACCCACAGTCTGCATGGTTCAACCAGAGATCCATGCTTCCAAAAGTCTGCAAACAGGAAATGACATAGATCACAGTGATACCATGCGGTTTAACCTTCCTACAGAAAGTGCTTCACCACTGTGTCCAGTTTTCCCATCACTTCTTGTTGAACGCTATTGTATACCGTCCCTGAAAACCAGTGTGTTCTGCTGCTCTAATGGGTCCAAACACCTACAGTCTAGTGAAAAACCGGAAAAATGTGCAGCTATTAAAAATAATATGAAGTAAAAGTGATTTTGCAGACAGACCGAGAGTGTGAGAGAGGTAATGAGAACGAGAGAGAGAGAGAGAGAGAGAGAGAGAGAGAGAGAGAGTGCGAGAGAGTGTGAGAGGGGGGGTCCCAGCAGGATTCAAATCAAACCTTGAAAACAAAATAGGATTTTGGTTTTCAGCTGCACGGACCAGTAAAATCTATTTAAAATGTGACAGAGCTAAAATAGAGATTGGTAAAAAAAAACTAAAAAGTGGGGACAGACCTGAACCCGAAAGACTTACTCTGCCCTGCTGTCCAACTTGCCATTTTCCATTAGAGCTTCAGTTGTTTTAACAGCCCTACAGCGACCGTCTCTAACTGCCCCCTATTGATTCAATAGAATAAAAAAGAACAGCCCAGCCTACTTCCTGTTAAGGCCAGGACTGTAGAACTGTGTGGTTAACTATGTTCCAGCTCCAGACCTATTCTGCTTCTCTAGGGATGAGCACAGACATGTTCCATCCATCCATCCAGTGGTCTCCAACCCTGGCCCCGGAGAGCTACTGGGTCTGCTGATTTTTGTTTTCACCCTGTTGAGACCCAGGTAACCAGGTGAGGTGAGGTGAGTTAACTGTGTGATTAAGTGCAGAGTAACAACAAAAACAGGCAGACCCCGCACCTCTCCAGGACCAGGGTTGGAGACCACTGATCTGATGGGACTTCAGTCCATCTCAGAGCACTGGAAAACTCAAACTGCCCAAACATGCGGCTAGCGCTAAGGGCTAGCATTGTCACCTAACGTCTCTCTACACAGGCTCTACAGGTCTCTGGGTGAGGGGAGCGACAGTTGATCGATTGGGGTTTTGCCGCTTGCCGATTCTAAGGTAGGGTAGCGGGCAGCGATGGGGAAAAAATACATCAAATTGTATTTTAATATAAATTACCTGGAGATTTTTCCATCAAATTACAAAATACTAATTTGTATTTCAAATACATGTCATAAATACTGCCCGTCCCTGGTAGCGGGCTAGTGACGCCCGGGACCTGGGGATTCTCCATCCCCGCACGGACCACGGAGACACACGTTAACACAGCACTCACATTTCGCCTCTCTCCCGCCTGGCCCCAGAAACCCTCATCAGAGTTAATTATTCTCAACAAACAAATCAAACCGCCCAGGGACGCGAGCTTTCCACTGACATCACTCCACCGCAGTACACAAATAGGCTTCTCCGGCTCTGGTTTGCATCTACGCTTTTCATTTTATGACTTCATGCCATTTATAAAGAGCGAAACCAGTACGAGGCATGAATATATAATCTGTCCCCCGCAAAAGGGGAAAGTCAGGATCCATTGCATCTCTGGTTTATATTATGAGAGCAGAAAGCCTGTTTGACTGGGAGCTGGAGATTTTCAGACCGGTTTTCGTTCAGGCATTTTTGTGGCCACCCCAAGGTCTTTCACTTAACCATGCAGTACAAGGTTTTCTCCAGACTTCTTCTGTACTGGTGCTCAAATGGTTTGTGTTTTGCATTAAGTTCACAATGGGCAAGCAAGCACCGCTACGTTAGCTAAGCGAAACCGTGTGGCCGCAGTTCAGTAACGTCCTGGTAATTAGGCTCGGAGAGCTGTAACTGATGGGAATAAAACAGCACAAAGCACCTTTGTCCTGAGTGTCCATCGCAGGCTGGCAGAACAGGGTCACCACGTTCACTCATCTACACTGATTAGCTATATTTTTGCCCTCAATAGCACCCTGGGGGCAGACGTCGTGTCAAAATGGTACTCGCACCTGCATGTTTGCTAATCAATCGGGAAAAAAACATTCAAAAAGGAGAGCAGCCTCATAATAGCGAAAAGGCAGCTCGCGTTCTCATTCACGTTTGGTGTTGTGGTTAGTGCGAATGTCTCATATAGGACACCAAGGTTCAAGTACCACCTGCTCCTCTTTGTTTCGCTCACTTTTAAACATGTTATGCGAAACAAATTACATTTTTCAACTGGGTCCAGGGGGTTTGGGGAAAGGCAATCTTAACTGAAATAGGTCCATAGGAGCAACTCTCAGTTTAGATGGTAGAACGGTAGTAGACGGTAGTAAAATCAAGAATAAATGTCAGTCTGTCCCCAGGGTGTTGTTGAGGGCAAAAAACCGCATCGAACGGGGAAAGAAGTTGCCATTTATTTAAAGTCAACGGAGGGGTTGTAATTCACACTACATCCTCGGGAGGGCAGCATTCTTCTCTGGTGCTCGTAACTGTAAGTCTGGAGTGCAGCATCAGCACTCGTGCATACACACGCTCACGCGCGACGTGACCTGCAGGATCCGCAGACAAAGGGCCCTTGTTCTGTACCGTATGCTGAGTTACCAGATCAGAACACTTATAATAACTGCATTATAGGGGGAAACAGGGTTACTTCAGATGAGAAAAATCCAGCAAGTCACTCAATCGTTCTTTTCATGTTCAAGAAACACAAATTCTGTCTTAGAAGTGGGAACGAGAAATAACCACAAAGACCCCACAGGACCTTTCCTTTCATTTGTAAACTGTTTCCTGAAATGTTTTTGTCTTTAGATTGAGGTCCAGTGGGGTATTTCACAAAGCAGGGTTACTGAGTTAGCTGGATAACTGCGCTGTGTAAAACCTGGGACAGCTCTTTTTACTGTGTTCCAGATTTGTATGTGTCCGGGTTTTACTCGGTGCAGTTATCCGGCTAACTCCTTTTTTGTGGAACAGGTCCCTGATATCTGGGTGAGATTGACCATCTTGACCATCGCCTGAGTCAAGCCCATCATACTCCTTGTTTTCATCTAGTGGAGGAGTGCCAACGATGATTTAAAAAACAAACCAAACGGCAGAATTCTGCTGGCACATCCTCCTCCCCCCTGCTGAACCTCTCTTTTTGCTCATATCATTTTTCTTTCTCTCTTTTCGCATAATTACACCGATGCACTCATGCCTATTAATGTCTAATTAATGTAAAAATGCTGATCGGTGACTTTTAATTCCTTAAATTATACACTATCCCCTCGTCTTGCAGTTAATTATACGATACTTTGAACTGAAGAGAGTTAAGTGTTAGATGGGCATGTTTCCATTTTTAACTCAGTCGAAATGCAGAGCTTATTTATTTTTAGTTTAAAACTGAATGAGTGTGTTATGTCTGCTCAGAGAAAATATGACTGAAAAAGCTGGCTTTGAGAGCTGCTTTTGCACCTGGTAGTACCAGAAAACGAAGAAAAGGTTTAAATTCTGCTCCTTTTTTCCCCCCGTGCTGTAAAATCCAGCTATAGTCATACGCTGGTCTAGCTGGGTATAAGCTCTTCAACCAGCTAGTGCTGGTAGCTTGTCTAAGCTGGTCAAGCAGTTACCAGCTGTTTCAAAACATCGCTTGAGCTGGTCAAACCCTGCCAATCTGGGAGCTGGCCTGAACTGGTCAACCAGCTAAACCATGTTGCTAAACCCTCCCTCCCTCAATCCTTCTTCTGTCGAACCAGCCTACTGCTCCCTCCCTCCTGCTACCTGCTACTCTCTCCATCATAAACCGGTCCTGCCACCTCGCCTGCACTTAAAGTCAACACTGTGTGCACGAGCGCTCCCTTAATGAGCTTAAATATGAGCATATAGCTCTGGCTTTAGCCACTTCTCCCCAAACCAGTAAACAAACCGCCTCGAAACACACTTTAATCGCAAGAGCTGAGAGTACGTTTAATTTCGCTGCTGATCTGTTCAATTAACTTTAACATTTCTTTTTTTCGCGCTACATTTTCCCCACAAACGGGAGCAGCTAAGGGTGAAAGCTGACGAGGGCATAGCCGCCCTCTGAAATAGTCTGGTTCTTGTGAGGACGTTTCGCCCTGGGTGTCAGGAAGGATCCAAGGCAAGGAGGACTGCAGCGGTGCTCCAAGTCGGGGGGCACAGTAGTGCGTAATTGCATACTCTGCACTTTTAACTGCGCTATCAGAGCCTACTGCGAGGACGCTTAAGAGCTTTAGATTAAGAGCCTGAAAGTACAGCCCAACACGTATATATTAGCTGCCTGTTCTGTAACTCACATAAGAATAGGGAGAAGAAAAAAACTACATTTGAAATGAACAGTCCAGAGCAGTGCACGAATACACTAACACACATGCGCACACACACACAAACATGGTGCATAACGGACCATGTTTTCAAAAGAGGCCTGAAAAATCAATCCCCGCTCTGCCTGTCCCACAACCTATCCCAGACCAGTGACTGCAGCAAGAGAGACTTTGATTAGTTTGGTCTGCTATTACTTTCTTCTTTCTTCCTCCCCCTCTCTCTTTTCCATTCTCTCTCTCTCTCTCTCTCTCTCAGTCCCTGAAGTTCAAGTTCACCCTGCAATTACATCATGTCTCGTTTCCCCTAGCAACCAGACTGCCGTGGACGTGACCATCCCATTGCGAGGGCCCTCATTGCCCCCCCCCCTTCTCACTCCTCTGCATGAGTAGGGCCGCGGCCTGCAGAACTCTGGGAAGACTTCACAAAGCAGGAGTCCTCCGGCACAGAATCGCAGCGCTACTGTACAGCCAGAGCCTCAAATCCCAGGGGAACAGTAGTTTCTGAGATACTCAAACCACCCTGCCTAGCAACAACAACCATTCCACGGTGAAAGTTACTTAGATCACATTTCTTCCCCATTTGGTCTGAAAAACAGCTGAATCTCTTGACCACATCTGCATGTTTTTACGCATTTAGTTGCTGCCACATGATTGGCTGATTAAATAATTGCATTAACAAGCTGGCGTACAGGTCTACCTAATAAAGTGCTCACTGAGTGTATATAGTCTGTGGGTAAGAGAGAGTGGGACAAAGAGCAAGAGAGAGCGAGAGAGAGGGAGACAGAGAGAGAGAGAGGGAGAAGGAGATTGAGTGAGAGATAGAGACAGAGAGAGGCGCAGAAGGAGACAAAGAGAGAGCGAGCTCTGTGCTCATCCACAGACTCCCCGGCCGTTCCCCTTACTCAGCAGTCTGCTCCTGGCTCTGGTGCAGTTGCAGTTTGGTACGCAGCGTGCAGCACTGCAATGCAGCAGCCCCCCCGCAGCTGCACTGCTGCTACCGCCCGCGCCTCCCCGGTAACCCTAACTCCACCCTCTTAGCCAATCAGCACCGGCTCCACCCTCTCAACCAATCAGCATCCTGCTGCAAACCACACATTCTGTGCACGAGTTCTTCTTCCCAGGGTACACACTGTTCTCGTGGGCTACACACTGATAATGGACTACGCCCAGACAATGGGTTACACACAGACCATGGATGACACACTGGTAATGGACTACACACTGATAATGGACTACGCACCGACAATGGGCTACACACAGACCATGGATGACACACTGGTAATGGACTACACGCTGACAATGGGTTAAACACTGATAATGGATTACACACTGACCATGGGTCACTACTGATGATGGGTTGCACACTGACCATGGACTACACACTGATAATAGGTTTAACATTGATCATGGATTTCACACTGATAATGTGTTAAACATTGATAATGGATGATACACTGATAATGGCCTACCATTAATAATGGATTACACATTGATATTGGATTGCACAACGATCATGGCTTATACACAGTGCAGTACAGGTGTGGGGGTCTCTGTCTCACTCCGGCCAGAGCACACATATATTGAATACTCTTCAGATGTCTGTAAAATTTGGTAATGCTTGCGCAGGTCCCTGAGAATTCTAAACAAAAATATGTTACAAAACCAAATGTACAATCCTTTGAAAGAAGTACTGAAGCCTGAGGGTTATTAAAGTATTTAAAACTGCATTATCTGATGGCGGTCTGGATCTGAACACTGCATGATGAAAGGTGGAACAAAGCCAGCCAGCTTTACTGTGTGGGACCGTTTGCATCTGTCAAGGGCAGGAGTCTGTCAAGCGTCTCTGACTGCTTCAGACGTGCACAGAATGAGCGCGCTCTGTACAAACCGCCCGTCCCTGGGAGCTCGCATTATACCGCTGGCACCGAGGGTACAGTAAGTGCTGGAACATCGCGCATGTCGTAATACCTGTCACAATATAATGCCAAGACCGTGACGCCATTTGTAAATATTACAAAACTAAATCTGCAAGTTCGTGAGTCACCAATACAGTGTGCCAGAGACATAAATGGACCCAGGTGTTTGTAGATTTCACCACCTGGAAATCCCCATTCTAGCAGGAGGAACCACTGATTAAAGTTGTAATGATGGGAAGATTGCCTTACTGACAGCCAAGTCCAAGGGTATGCTGGGATTTTTAGTAATGTGTAGTGGCCGTGTTCAACACACAGGGCACGTGTTCAGACGCCACCCTATTGTGCCCAGGTACTGGGCTGGTCTGGCAGGAGCAGTGGCAGACCTGATAGGCCAGATAAGCCTACAGTTAACCCTTTAAGCTGTGAGGTCACAAATATGTGTTAAGAATATTCTAAACTGAACATTCTAATGCTGATGTCACAATTACTACTGGTGATTGAAAGCAATGGAGTTCTAGAACACTGACTTAGAACAAAAAAGACTTTGGAGCAACAAAAAAAAAGATTCCATAAAACCTGCTGTTCAAAGGATTAAGCTGTGATGTCACAAAGCAGGAGAGGGGAGCTGGATCTACAGCACTGCTGGAGCTGAAGCCAGCTGCTCCAATTCCTCCCCTCACATTTTGGCATCCTGTTTAACCTCATTACTGCCGGCAACAGGAATTTACACGCAGGAATAATAGCATGCCGAAATATACTTCAGCACACCTGGAGTGTGATTAAAGTTCATATAATTTTACTGAGAGGATGCTGAAGTATACTACTTCATTATTGTCATTGTTAATTTATGTTCTTGGTGCTGATGGTCCTCACTGTTAACGAGTCCTGTTGTGAAGTCAATGTCTTTGCTTTTGTCATGTTGTGCTGTCATTGATGTTCATTTCCACAAGGATCATTAATGTATTCATTCATTCATTTTAACACCAACAGCACAGTAGAGTTGAACCCACTGAAACTGATTCATATGTGAAAGACTGATTTAGCGGTATTTCTGAGTGAGGATACAGGGAAGTGCTTTAGTAGAAAGAGCAAAAGATAAGACGATGTAACACACATAACCAAATGTAAGGAGAGTCTGACCCCATTCCCCCTCCCGTACCTGTGCCTGGTAGAGTCCTCCAGGGTCCCGAGGTCCGATACCTACGAAGGGACGGTTGGCAGGGGGTGTCCCAGGGGCTGAGTATGCTGGGGGAGAGAGATAGGGAGAGAGAAAGAAAGAGAGAGAGGGAGGGGAGCAAGAGAGGGAGAGAGGGGAGAGAGAGGGGTAGAGAGAGAGGGGCGAGAGGGAGAGAGAGGGAGGGGAGCGAGAGAGGGAGGGAGGGAGAGAGAGAGGGGGGGAGAGGGAGAGAGAGAGAGAGGGGAGGGAGGGAGAGAGGGGAGCGAGAGAGGGAGAGAGAGGGGTAGAGAGAGAGGGGGGAGAGAGAGGGGCGAGAAAGAGAGAGAGGGAGGGAGAGAGAGAGAGGGAGGGAGAGAGGGCGAGAGGGAGAGAGACAAAGACAGATCAATAACCACAGATCTTATCTTACCCAAAGTCTACAGTTGAGAATATTAATCCTTCTCAACAATATATGTGCATTGCCTGCTTAATGTTTGTTGGGTAATCTACTTTTCCAATCGGCCTCAGCAAGCAAAACTGAAATTGGGAAAACACACACACAAGTCTGTGCTCCAGATGCACACACACACACAGGTCTGTGATGCGCACACACACGCACACATTAATTAGGACGTGGCATCAGCACACCGCATTCGTAATGAAGTCAGATGCCGTTGGAGAAGTGTCAAAGCGGCACCACCAGCAGGACACGGCGCAGACTGTTACTCCATTAGTCAAGGTGTCAGAAATGTCACCCCTCCCGCTAGCTTTTCACCGGGGCTGAAATATGCATCTGCGAACAATCCCGCCTCATTGAGACGTGAAAGGGCTTTCAAGAGGCCGCACTCGAGACGGCGCGCATTGAGGGCGCACTACCTCACCATCTGCTCAAAGCGCTGCGCTAAGATCCGATGTCGGGCTGAATTACACTAACCGCAAATGGGACGCTGCCGACAGAGACACGGTGTGTATGTGTGTGTGTGTGTGTGTGTGTGTGTGTGTGTGTGTGTGTGTGCGCGCGCGCGCGTGTGTGTGTATGAGAGTGTGTGTGAGAGAGAGAGAGAGAGAGAGACAGAGAGAGAGAGAGAGAGAGAGACGGGGGATTGGTCTGCGAGCATAATGACTTGTTATGTAAATCACGGTCCTCGTTAATGAAAAACACGTCTAAATCCCTTGTAAATTCAATTAGCCTTCTGTGCCAGATAATTAAGAAGACCGCTTTTCTTCCCACGCAACATCTTCCCAGGGATTCCCGCGCCCGGGTTTATTACCATCTTTAAAGGTCGTATATTAGGACCACGCGGAGAGGCCATCCACAAACACGTACTTTATTTCTACACAAGAGGAGTCCTACCGCTACAGTGAACCGCAGCTGGACAGCAGAAATAACTCAGGCCGTGACTGTTTTTAAACGTAACTTGGCCGAAACTGCATGTTTAGAATACGGGCAGTTCCTGCCGTAACTGCAAACAGCGTCAAGTTAAATGCAACGTAATGATTCTGAAATATCACACTCTCAGAAATAAAGTGACAGTGGATGGACATTTTGGTTCTTCAACTGAATTTCCCAAATGTGCCCTGAAAGTACAGTAATGTTTTCTTTGGGTACAAATGAGTACGTTTTCCAAGCAAAAAATAATTATATGTTGCTGATTAGGGGTAGGTACAGGTATTTCATGTGCCTATAGGGTAATGCCCCAATGACAACCATTAGCCTTTTCAGGCACTTTTCGTACCCTAATTTCTGATAGTGCACCAGACCTCTTGGATAATTTAATGATATCGACCCTCAAGTAAACTGAGTCTAAAGCACTCTTAATATATTTTCTTTTATGTTTTTGGATGAGTTTGAGAAGAAGTACAGCTTACTAAACATGTTAAGTCATCCAGGGGACCCCTACAAAGGGTTATATCTACAAAACAAAGTTTTATATTCTAATATTCACATCATTACATATCAACCCAGGCCAGGGATCCCTTCCAATACTGTTGAAACCTGCGCCTGCCTGTCTGACCCTCTGTATCGAGGCAACACATCGTTTTGTGTTGATCCTGCAAGAGAACGCTCTCACTCTCATTTTCAGACACCGGCAAGGTCATGTGACAGTGGACTATGTGCATGAACATACGTCATGTGACACTGGACAGTGTCAGGGGTCATGCCCTCAGAACTGTGGCAAAACAAGGGAGCGTGGCACAACTCCTAAATTTAACAGATTGTTGAACACGTCCTGATTGGCACAGCATCAAATTTACCACGTCTTTACAAACTCACTACTGAGGTAAACCCTGCTCCACTGCACTGCACATTGCCTGCTGAAATCCCAATATTAATTCAGCTACGCTTATTCATCTATAAAGCTCTCTCCCTCGGTATGAAATTAACGACAGGCGTTGATCTAGCAAGGGACGCCGCAGGATTAAGAGACGGGTTCAAAAAACAATTAAAATACCTGCCAAGGATTAAGCGCTACTGTTTCTGACTCGAGTGCTCCGCGGTAACCCGATCTCCGCAGCTGTCGGGGAGCGTATTGAGCCGTCTTCTGCTTTTCTTAATTAAATTACCGTGATTAATGGTGAGGGGAGTTTGCTTCTGGAGCGGATGGTTGCGTTCTATCGCAAACCAATGTGTTCTCTCCAGAGAAAAGAAAAGCGCCGCTCGCTGCTGCGAGGTTTTGCAAGAAAAAAGAAAACAAAAAGCAACTACTATAGATCATTACGCTGCACAATTATTAATGGCTACAGAATATAGCACACAACCTAAATTCAATATCTCGTTTTACAAAAGAGCGCGATACATAGAAACCCACCCGACCAGAACGCTTGTTTCGAGCCGGCCGCAATCTCTCGCTCGCCGATAACACAAGACCTTCCCTAACCCCGCTTGTTTCATTTAAAAAAGATTTCTGCGCTGTCAAACGCCAAACACTCTCCCAGGCACGCGTCTATTAAACAAACACCGTGCACATAAAGCACGCACACCGTAGAGTCGGTATAGCGATCGATCAGCGCAAATTGCATGTCGCGGTAATTAAGCCATATTTCACGCGTTTGGAAAAAAGTGTGAATGTGACTGCTTGAGGATTATAGGTATATGATATACATGTTTACATGAAGCAGATATTAATCGTCAGGAATGGGGTACAAGTCAAGGCTATGAGCATGTGGCTGAGAAGGGTGGGGGTGTTGGGGCAGGTTGATGAGGGTCTCCATTGCCTGAAGGGGTATTACATTACAGGCATTTGGCTGATGCTCTTATCCAGAACAACATACAACAAAGTGCATAACCATAACTATGGACAAGTGCACTGAAAACCCTAGAGGGAAGTACAGTTCCAAGTTCTAAAAACTTGAATCCTGTAGATTAATCTGATGGGAAAGGGGTAGACGGGGGGCGGGGCTTACTCGGAGACGTAGGCGAGTTGGCTCCTCCCTCGGTGGTGGTGGTGCTGGATTTGGAGTCGGGGGGCAGCGTCAGGCGGGGCATGCCGGGGGGCGGCGGGGGCGCCAGCATCTGGGAGGAGATGTAGTGGGTGGGGACCTTCACCTGCCCACTGCCGTTCAGCTGCGGAGAGAGAGAGAGAGAGAGAGCAGGTGAGTATGGGGCACCTGCAGTACTGTGAGGGGGGGGGGGGAGCCACACACAGCTCCTCTCCAATTATCCCTTTTACTTCATTGATGTTTCGCAGACGCTGTCATCCAGGGCGTCTTACTATAGGAAAACACCTGCACTCTCAGAAATAAAGGTACGATACGAAAAGTGCCTAAAAAGCTACAAATGCTTGCCGCAGGGGCAATGTCCTATAGGTACATACAGTAACACTGTACCCCTAGCCAGCAACACATTATGAATTTGTACCTTTCTTGTTTGGAAAACATACTCATTTGTAGCAAAAGAGAACATTACTGTACTTTCAGGGTACATTTGGGAAATTTTATCCTCAAGGAACAAACATATACATCCACTGTCACTTTATTTCTGAGAGTGTGCAAAGATCAGATCAGGGATCAAAGTGCAGGAATCCCACAGAAGGGGAAAATACAGACGACAGACAAAGGGAGTCAGTGCAAGAACAACAGCCTCCTTTTCAGACCTGGATCAAGTACGTAATTGTTTTGGATTCAAATACTTTTCTACACTGGACTGATCTTGTCTGGCCCTCTTGCTTGGCTCGTTTGCAAAAACAAGCTCATAGGCAAGATCAATGGAGCACAGAAAAGTATTTGAATCCAAAACAATTACGTATCGGATCCAGATCTGCTCCACTGAGAACTTCTGGCCAACTGCTCAACTGAACATGAAAGTATGTTATAGGAACACAAACAGAACCTAAAGAACATAAAACATTATTATATGAACATGGTCCAACAGGAGAGGGGTCTGTCTGTTTCTCTCTTATTCTGCACAGCAAAAACCAAAAACATATATTTTCTACTTGGGAGAAAAATATAAGATCTTTATAACAAAAATATAACACTTAAGGCAGTTGTTTTTTGCAGGGTGGCTGCTCTCTGGATGAGAGAAGTGGGTTCGCTGCAAAAAATAAGTCAATCTCAACAGGTATTTTCGTACTTATATTGAGACTAAAAATCTTTTTTGCTAAATAAGACAAAAATATTGCCAATGAGGCAAAACAGTTCAGACTCATTTCAAGACTTGCCAATGGGGTAAGAAAATATCAATTGTCAAGCAAACAGTAACTTAAAATGAAATGTTTTCTTCATACAAGACTAAGATGCAGACAGTGTGGATGAGTGAGACATTTCCTCAGTGTGGCAGCTCTCCGTCTGAGAGAAAGCGTGGTTTGTGACTGAGGGGGTTCCTGTGGGGGACCAAAACAGACTGGGGCTGTGCGCCTCTGGTCCTCTGTTCGGGGCGGGAATCTCGCGTCCCGGAGGAGTACAGACAGGAGGAGGCCGGGACCGACCCGGAGCGCTGGGAACGCCTCAACACCGTCGCACTGCGGTGGGAGAATTCCAATGACTCTGCAGACCAGGGAGCTGCCTGATAAATGTTTCTCCCTCTCTCTCTCTCTCTCTCTCTCTCTCTCTACTCTGCTGCTCTCTCTCTCTTTCACTGTACTCTCGGCCCCTTTCTGTCTTTCTTTCCCCCTCTCTACTCTCCACCTGTGGGGGTTGTTTGGGTCCGTTTTAGTTATTGTTGGTCGGTTGTTGTTTTTTGAATTCAGTCATTTCTGTGTTTGAATAAACTTGGTTTTACATCTCAGTCTCTCTTTTCCTTTCACTCTCTCATCTCCTTCCCTCCGTACTCTCCATCTCTCTCTCTCTCTCTCTCTCTCCTCCCCCCCGTCAATTTCAAGGCACTTTATTGATATGACATGCACTTTGTTGCCAATGCAAATGTCACAAAGAACAATAATAATCGTTCTCTTTCCTCGCTTCCTCTCTCCCCTCTGTCTCTCTCTCAATTCAATTCAAAATGATTTATTGGCATGGTAAAATTGTTTTCCGTTGTGCTTTTGCGTTCTTGTTTTGATTCGATTGGTTTCTTTCCTTTGTCTGAAGGAATAGTCTGTCTCTCGAAGGTCTGGCGCTGGCATCACGGTGGGGAATGAGGAGGTTCTTCAGCACTCTCAGACTGTCCGCTATCCATACTGGTCTCCAGATGAGCCGTTACTTTACAGAAAAAGGTCAATGAAGCCGGTGGAAGACTCAGTTATATGGCTGCCCTTTTTCATGTTGTCAGAGCTTTGGGCCTGCTGTACAGATTGGGCTCACAGACTGAGATTCACATGTCTGTTGTTCCAGTACGGCATCGCTGCAGTCAGTGCAGGGGGCCGCTGGGGGCTTCATCCATGGTTTTCGGATCGAATCTCGACCATGCTAGGGCCGACCGCGGCTAATAGCTCCACAGGGTAATGCCGCAAATGCCAATTGCATTACCCAGGGTATGGCAGGGTTCAGTAAGTTACATTACAGTTATTTATCTGATGCTTTTATCCAAAGTGATTTACAGTTGATTAGACTAAGCACAAGACAATGTGGGGTTGAGAGCCGTGCTAAAGAGCCCAACTGCTGCACGGATCTTATCGTGGCACCACCGGGGCTTAAACATTAGGAGGTCGGCATTTCATCACTATTGACCCACGCTTATCAGGTGCCCGTAGACTGTATGTTAAAGTTGTATATGAAAGGTCTTCCTCTGACTCTACGCTATCAGAGCTCAGCTGTAGTCTGTGGTGTGAAAAGAACTAAAAGTATTAAAAAAGAATGACAGTAAAATAGAAGCTCTACTTGCTGCCTTATTGGGGGAAAAACACACTTACAGCAAACGGCCTGTAGGGGGCCCTGTTCATACTCTTGGTAATTACATCACTGAGGGCAGAGCAGAGGGAAGAAGAGGTTCCACAGCAGCCCTCCTGGTTTACTCCAGAGGGCGGGAAACTCGAGCCCGAATCAAAGACTGTGTTTCAGTGCAGAAATGTAGTTAATGGTCCATGACCATAAAAAAAAAATGTTTCCAAGCTAAATATGCTTCTCAGAGTGTCGCCAGGGAACTGGCCTGTACAGCAAAGAGCGTTTGAGCAGACAGAGTTTATTCACAAAAGCAGCTAGTGGAGAAAAAAATAACAGTGAGCCAGGCTAAAATGCTGTTAGCGCACCAGCTATCAGCCACAACACAACACACCCAAACAGCCAGCAGACTAGTATTAATTTCATAAATCAATTATCATTGATCTTCAGCTGGCTACACTCACAGTATTGTATCATGTCATATATAAGCATTGTATGTCAGTCAAGACCAGAAACACTGGGTTATTACACAAAGCAGTGTTACTGAGTTAGCTGGATAGTAAAACCCAGAACAGCTCTTTTTACTTCAGTCCATGTTCCGTGTTGGGAAAGTTCCGGGTTTTACTCAGTGGGGGTTAGTAAAACGCACTGCGCGGCTGCTGGTTTTTCGTTGTTGCCCAGCGCTTAATTGACCAATTAAAGAGGCCGATTACACAGTTAACCCCTCCCAACACCTCGCTCGGTTTCTTGGGCCTTAAATGGGTCGCAGATGTTCAGGTGAAAATAAGAAGCAGCTGACCCGGCGGACCGTGGCTGAGGACCCCCTGGGGTGGAGGAAGCGAGCCCAGTGTGCACTCTGTGGCTGCAGGGGAACGAGGCACCGTGCCTGTGCTCAAAACAGCGCGGGTGATGAGTCAGAGTTTCCTTTAAAAACGCGCTCCTTTAAAGAGGCTGGAGGAGAGAAAGTGTGTGTTAATTTAATGAGAGAGCCGGTGTGTGTAACTGGACTCCATCACTGGCAATGCGCAGCAGGGCGGATTCAACCTGTGGGACAAGAGTTCCTGCATATACACACACACACACGCACGCAAAAACAATGTGCACACATACACGCGTATACGCACACGCACACATGCGCACACAGACGACCTATCTCCAGTTGTCCAGAATGACAATGGCTGCAACAATGGCATCATTTTCTCTCCACTTGTACAGTAGGTATTCCTCTGCTTGCTATGAGACGAATAACTGACCCATTCTTTATTTAAAATATGACAGAAAAAAGGAAAGAAAGAGCACATCTCACACTTTTTAGGCGCGAAGTTGACACATATTCCTGACCGGGAATATCTCACACACATACCCTCACTCACACGCTCACTCACTCACACTCTCACGCACACTCACACTCACACACACTCACTCACCCACCCGCTCATACACACACGCTCTCACTCACTCACACACCCACTCACTAACTCACCCTCACTCACTCATTCACACTCACTCACTCACCCACTCACACACACACTCATACTCACACACTCTCACTCACTCACACTCTCACTCACACACTCACCCACACACTCACTCACACTCTCACTCACTCACCCACATACACACTCTCTCTCTCACTCACACACACTCACACACTCACTCTCACTCACTCACTCACCCACATACACACTCTCTCACTCATTCACACTCACTCACTCACCCACTCACACACACACTCATACTGACACACTCTCACTCACTCACACTCACACACTCACTCACACTCTCACTCACTCACTCACCCACATACACACTCACTCACTCACTCACACTCACACACTCACTCACACACTCACTCACACTCTCACTCACTCACTCACCCACATACACACTCACTCACTCACTCACTCACACTCACACACTCACTCACACACTCACCCACTCACACACTCACTCACCCACCCACATACACACTCTCTCACTCACACACCCACTCACTAACTCACCCTCACTCACTCATTCACTCTCACTCACTCACCCACACACTCACTCACTCACACTCTCACTCACTCACCCACATACACACTCTCTCTCTCTCTCATTCACTCACACTCACACTCACTCATTCACACTCACTCACTCACCCACACTCATACTCACACACTCACTCTCACTCACTCACTCACACTCTCACTCACTCACTCACCCACATACACACTCTCTCACTCACTCACTCACTCACACTCACTCACCCACATACACACTCTCTCACTCACTCACACTCACCCACACACACACTCATACTGACACACTCTCACTCACTCACACTCACACACTCACTAACACTCTCACTCACTCACCCACATACACTCTCACTCACTCACTCACTCACTCACACTCTCTCACTCACTCTCACTCACACCCTCACTCACACACTCACTCTCACTCACTCAGGTGAAGATTCTCCACTAGGGGGGCGCACTCACCGGACCAGGCTGCTGGCTGGACGGGTCACAGGCCAGGGACACCAGGTCCTTGAGGGGGTCCTGGGAGCTGAGGTGGGGCGGGTAGCGGATGGCTGTGTGGGGGAAGTAGGTGGAGGCCGACTGGGGCAGGATGGAGGTGGTGGGGAAGTGCAGAGAGGAGGAGGGGTGGGGACTCCTGGAGATGCCTGCAGGGGGAGGAGATGCACAGAGGAGCGCGTTAGGCACCAGGGGTACCTCTCCCAAACCTCCCAATACTTCTGCTCTTCCCATTCTGAAGTATACGGAGAGGAGAACAGTGATCGATTCATTCATAGATTTTATTTGACGTAAATATACATGGTGTTAGTTGCCCTTAGGAAACAATAAAATTATTGAGGAAACTAAACACAGTAAAGTCATTAAGACTAAGATAAGATATACTTAATTGAACCCTGTGGGGTCATTTCCTCTGGATCCTAGTTACTTAGGAGCACTAGGCAAAAAACAGCGCCCAGGGACCAACTCCAGTTCTGAAGCCAGTGCCTTGGTCAAGGGAGTATACCTAACCTGACATGCGTGTCTTTGAGTGAGGGAATACCCAGAATAAACTCCACGCAAAGAGGAATAGGCTGGCCGGATTAAAAATCAGAACCTCCTTCTTGCGAGGCAATAGTGCTAACCAGTTCGCCACCATACCACCAATTTATTTCCATTGCGGTCCTCATTGAGTGAAGGAAAGGAGGATGCATTTTTCCGGCACTTGAATACACCTCCGGGCTGGCTGGTTGAGGAGCGCTCGCTGGGAACGCTGAGGATAATTGCATTTAATTTAACTTGATTTGGCTTAATTTGATGTACCTCGTTAAGCCTAATGCGGTGTGCAGCTGAGAGTCAGCAAAGCTCTGAACGGTGTCAGAGTCGATTCCGCCGTTTGCGCGGATTGATCGGCCAATTCAAAAGCCGTTTAAACAAGAAGTGTTTCAACTGTCACTTTTATGGCACGCAGTCACGGAGCAAAATCATAACAGCATTTTCTGGCACAATATTTGTAAGCAGAGGTTAGCTCAGGCTTCTTTGAGTTTGCTAACTTCACCTCTGATCAGTTGTTTCCGAGGTTCTGAATGATAAATCTCCCAGCAGCACTCACGAGTCTCTCCAGGTGAGCGCGACTGCGACAGCCGTTTAGCGTTTCCCTTTGAGCTACACTTAACGCTACTGTCGCGAGGCAGGTCTGTATGCTCTACTTAAAATCTACAAGGTACAATGCAGTCCGTATTAGTACAGTGACACATTTTTGTTGTTTTCTCTCTGTACTCCAAACAGTTGAAATTAAACAATCACTATGTGGATAAAATGCAGGCTTTCAAGCTTTAATTTGAGAGGTTTTATACCCATAGGCTAATGGGGCGAACCGTGTAGGAAATACAGCCCTTTTTATACATCGCCTCCCCCCAATTTCTGGGGACCAAAAGTCATTGGACAATTGGCAGCTCAAATGTTTCTTGGACAGTGAGTTTAATCGTTAGTTCATCCATAAGAGCTAGCAAAAGGTCCACAGTTTATTCTAGAAGTGCCATCTGCATGGAGACTGTTGTTGTTGTCTTTCAACATGAGGACCAAAGAAGTGTCAATGCCAGTGAAGCAGGGCACCGTTAGGCTGAAATATTAGGCTCAGGGGGCTGAGAGAAAAGACGGAGGGGGCGCGGTGAGGGTTGAAGGAAAAACAAAAGTGCATTAGAAAATAGCATCAGGGGTTTCAAAAATATCTTATTATCGAAGAGTGGCCTGACTGAAAAAGTTTGGGAACTACTGGCCGTGGGAGCATCGTTAGCCATAGCGCACTTATTCCCCTGCATCAGCAGAGTACTTTAATTTTTATGTCCACTGCGTAAGGAGAATCTCGGTTCATAATGCGGATGCAACCCCTGCATTACCTCTTGATAATGATACGCATTTTAACAACGATTCTCTCACGATGCTTGTTCCCCCCGTTTTGGTGGACATAAACAGAGCGGCTCACTCGCTGGAGCGGTGTTAATTTATGTCACTTAGCCCGGCAGCGGCTGGCCGTGTTATCAGCGCAACGTGCTAACGCGGCTGACATATGCTAACGCACGGCCAATTCATTTTAACAGCTGCTTTAATTGTTCGCGCATCGCCCCGCTGATGTTTTTTTCATCGGGGAACTGCCTGCTCGCACATTACTCTATATTGCCTCTGCAAACAATTACGTGTCAGACCAGCCGGGGTTGTCTTGCCTGCTGTTTGACTCAATAAAAAAGCGGAGAGACGAACCCGCAGAGGGACGGCCTCCTTTTCTCTTGGTTAATGATGTTATGGCTTTAAACAGGAACATGCACATTAGCGCTGTTAGGTTTAATGGGCACTCAAACATGACTGTGAGAAACTTTTCTGAATGCCTCTCATCTCTGACGAAGCACAGCTCTAAGTAGCCTACAGAAATCAAAGTACTCACCAATGCAGCTATACGCACACAATATACTACACTATAAACTATACACATGTACAAAATTACTGCACTATAATCTATACTTATACTATAGTTCACTATAACTTATACTTATCTATACAATACAGCACTATAATCCATATTTATACTGCAGTATAAATTATACGTACACTATAAACTATACTAACGCAAAACTGCACTATAAGCTATACTGACACTATAATGCTCTATAAGCTATACGTTTAGTACTATTCTCCTCTATAAACTATACTCACACTATACTGCACTATAAGCTATACTTATATGACAATATAGCATAGACAGTACTGTGTCTGTGTTTTTCTTAAAGATCAGTGCAATATTTCCTCCACAGTGGAGGCTTCACTTTTAAAACCCACTGTCTCTTGTCAAATATGTCAAATCTGAGAGGTACATACAAGAGGTACAAGCTAAATACAGAAAAACCTGCACATCCAAACCAATATCATCGCATTAATGTTACTTGGCACTCCTCAAGCAACAAGGACTTCCTGACATAACAAAATGTCAAATGCAACACAGAATTTCCATTCAATAAAAATGTAACAGTCATGCAAGGCAAATAGACTATATATGAACTGTTGACCTACATGCGGAACGAGAGTTACGGTAGTACTGCACGGCTCCTCTGAAGGAACCCGTCTATACTGGGTTTAAACTTTAAGGTATAACTCGCTGGAATGCAGAGAGAGAGCGAGTTCAGAGCCTAGTTTGAATAATATAGTATGGCTCGGGCCAGTGCCCAGACAGCGCTCGCGGTAATGCTATGCTATATCTCTGCGGAGTGTGCAGAAAGCGCTAGCTCTTCAGAGCGCTAGCTGGAATGCTATGCCACGGTTTTGCGCAGTGTGCAGACAGAGGGGACGCTCTCCTGGGCTCACCGCTGTGTACGGCGATGACCGGCCGGTGGTGCTGTGTGAAGCTGCTGAGGCGTGGAGAGTTGTCCTGAGGAGACGGGCTGTCCATCTCCGTCTTCTTAACGGTGGGGGAGATCCCTGCGGAGCGGAGGGGAAAGCGCAAATGGTGTGTGTGTTACCGCTGATGCTTAGCAACGATATTCGCCACAAGTCTGTTCCGTTAATAATCCAAAAGCCTACAGTCGTTGGGACATATCAGCAGATTCGGGAATATTGAACTTTAAAATGAACACATTGTAATCATACTATTTTTGTGTCGGTTTTTAAAACTAATTTCAATGGCTTAATCTGCTGTTTAGCAAAAAGACTCAACAATAAAAAATATAAAAAAAACCATATTAACGCATTTTTTTTGCCCAAAAGTTCTGATTAATTGATACAATTATAAGCTTTGAAGTAGTTATCTTTGTTTCAGCATACGCAGCAGTTCCTGGAAACAAGAACGCGTACATTTTTAAGGTGCGCATTTTGAGATCCACTCAGAGAAGATTTACATTCTGTATTTAATTTTTCCATACGCATTAAATATTTTGCCTAAACAAGCATCAGTTAAAAGAACAAGAAGATTATTCACAAAGGAATGCAAGCATGGTGTGTAAATGAGATTTAGACAGATTGCTGATCTCCAGTAAACGTTAACCCAAAAGATGCAGTATCGGTCTGTGTCCACAAGGGGGAAGAGTTAGGTGTACAAATGACGCCACCATCACTGCAGTGAACTGCAGCCAGGCCAGGGGACCTGAAATATCTTCTGGCCTGAACTGCAGTCAGAGCATGTTGGCTCAATCACAACATCTTGGCTCAAGTTCAAGACAACAAAGTACTACACAAGCTGACACCAAAACTGCGGCAAAGAGCAAGGCTACACTTCTCCACCCAAATCTCAATCTGTTTCACATTAGTGTGTTCAGATTTTAGTGCCGCTCTGTGTTAAAGTTCCTGTGTTAAACAGAAAAGTTTCGACACACCGCGCGGTTGGTCACACCGTACCTCTACTGAGAAAACTCCAGGGTCTGTATCTGGGTCCCCCTCTTTCTCTCTCAGTACTCCTCAACCATAAGCTCTCCTTTCATTAGTCACTCAGCAGATGCTTCTCCCTCCCCATCTCTCTCTCCTCACCTTTCTCTCTCTCTGTCTCTTGACCCTTCCCCTCAATCACACCCGTTTTGCTCTTCCTGTCCCCAGCCCCCACTTTCATTTCTTGAGATATCTCTCTCTCCTTCCCTCTCTCACCCTCATACGTCTGGACCGCAACCGCCTCTGACTCATTAGGAGCCAGATAATTTCTGGCGGTATTCTTCAAAAATGCAACGACTATAAAAAAACGACGGGCTTCTTTTCAGATATATCAGCAGGAAAGAGTCTCTAACTCTGGCAAAATGGAGGCCGATCGCTGCAGTGTTTTAACACACACGCTTAATCAGCTGGAACTGGGACAGGCTTACCCATCCCACCTCAGGCTGTCCAATTAAAGAGTACCTGGGGAGGGGTGGCAGGAAGGGGGGGGGGTTCACTAGTACTGACACTGATCTGAGCTACTGCACTGAGCGCTAGTTAGGTTAGCATTACAGAATCACACAGCGCCTCCATTAACACAATTGGCTGCGCCTTCTCATTACAATACATTACATTTTATTTAGCAGACGCTTCTATCCAAAGCCACAAACAACATTAAGTCTGGTACACATTCTATTCCTCCCCGTGGCAGCTCCCTGAGCCTCAGACAGGATGGAGGACACCTGCACGTCTCCGCACATGCAGCACTGCAGAGAGCTGATGCTCTGTTCTTGCGCTTAATGGCTCACTTAGGGTCGTCAGCGGAACTCACACTCTGCCTGTGTCTGTCACGCACACACTCACCTCCTTACCGTCCGCATGCTACCGCCCAGCACACACACAGACACACACACATATACACAGCACACACACACACACCACACGCAGACACATATACACAGTGCACACACACCACACGCAGACACATATACACAGCGCACACACACACACACACACACAGATGCACACACACACATATACAATGCACACACACACACACATAGACACACACACCACGTACACACACGCACATGTACACAGCGCACACACACACACACACACACACTTGCACACCCGCACACACACACACACACACATGCACACCCACACACACACACACACGCACACACACACACACACATAGACGCACACACACAGTCCACATACACATACAGCACTGCACACTCACATCACGTTATCTCATTACTGGGTGCGCTCACACCCTTCCACCTCCTGTCTATTCATTCTCTCACATGTACTCAAGCTCCGCTACCACTACAAGTGTAGCCCATCTGCTCGCCCGAGAGCCTGACTCCACAGCCATGTTTTACCTAATAGGGAGGGTGGTGTGAGTTACAATACAACAGCAGCCAGACCCATGCAGCACTCTACTCTGCATACATTACACTCTGTTCTCTGGGCTGGGCTGGCGGTCCATCGTGGCTATTTACCCTTTAAGGTCACAAACGTGTGATTAGAATGTTCAGAACTTAACATTCCAATGCGGATGTAACAATCACTACTGGTTACTATGAAAGCAGTTCACAGAGTTCTAGAACACTTATAATTTTGGGAAATAAAACCCTAATCCTCACAGGGTTAAAACAATAGCATCCTAAGTGAAGAGTCCTGTTCTTTCTGAACCAGATTAAGGACGATACGACAGAGCTGATGGGTGTTGAAGAGGCCACTAGCACAAAGTGCACTCACCATGACATGGGCAGTTTTGTGGTTTAGACACAAGTCAGATATCTGTAGATTAATGATTAGTTTACAGTAATTAATCTACAGAAATTTGACAGGAAAAGTTAACCATTCACCGATATTCAGAACAAAATTCCTCATTCATATGATTGCGCATTTTGGTCAAGGGTTAACATATATCTAGAACATTCCAAGGAAGGAGTGTTTTCACATTCTTCCAGCATCTAAAGAGTTAAGAGTTTTTGAAATCTGTAATAGACCCAGGTCTGGAGGCTGACCACATTATTCCACTGACTGCACACACCAAAACACACACACACACACACACACACATGGCCTGGAGACTGAGCGTCAGTTCAATATTAAATCAGTGCTAACGTTCACAGGCCACAGAAACACCATTTCACTGTCACGCACTCCATAATAATTTTTCTGACTGCCTCGTTAATTACCCTCCTGCATAAATATATTAAGTGACAAAAGAATATTTGTGTCCAGCGAAGGTTGAGAGCACTCGCGTCACTTTGATTAATTTCAGAAGTATGGTAATGACGGTGGAACTTGTAATTTAATCTAATAAATCATGATGATAGCCTTGATTAATAGATTCGCTTTAAAGACACTTTATTTGAAATAATAAAATGCTCACGCTGTTATTTTGCTCTAGCACCACCATTAACCCTTTGGAGAGTACGTTTTTTGGAATGGCTTTTCATAATTCTTAGTCAGTGTTCTAGAACTACATTACTGTACTTACATTACGGTTGCATTACCAGCGATGATTGTTACATCACATCAGCATTGGAATGTATGGGAATGTTCAGTTGAGACCATTCTAATCACACATCTGTGACCTCACAGTTTAAAGGCTTAAGAATGGAGGGGAAAGAGGTTCACTAATTTGTGTTCAAACCAAAAACAGGCACCTCTCTCCCTGAACCACATAACACTAAAAAAACACTCTGGGATAACTTCCGTAAGCAATACAACAAGTGACTTGCATATTGCTTCTCTGCAGTAAACAGGGAGCATTTCAGAACAGCCTAAGAGTTTATATAAAGGGCAGACAGCCCTGTACCATCAAAGAACTCAGCCCAAATCTAAGAGACAGTGTGTATGTAGCTTATTTTTTTTAGCTTTCGCAAAAAAAAGGAGGGCTCATGAATTAATTAAAAGTGGAGGCTGGCTTGAGGAAACTGGATGCCAGGGGAGGCAGAGCAGGCTGCAGAGAGGGGCTCATCTTCTGCCTGCACTTTATAACACGAGATATCTGCCTTCGCTCCGTCTCACTCTTTGGGCTTATTCGGACACCTTTGGGGGCAGAACTCCAGCCCTGCCCTTGAATGTCCGCGCTGACTAATGACACTTCAGCTGTCTGCGTGATTGATGGCAATTAAAAAGCTGAAGATCAATTCCAAACTGAGGGGGTACTGAGCTCGCGTTTCGGCCCGCGGCGTTAAAAACCGCGGATCAAACGAGGTCAGCCCCACGCAGAGAAATTATACATGATAATACACGCCAACTACGTGAATTTTACTATTTTCGGCACATATGTTACACTATATATCTAAATTGATTTGAAATGTCCCGCCATATATTTCAATATATTTTCCCTATGGGGGTAACTGTACACTCAGGAGAGTCAGTGCTCAAATAAAACACACTTGACACGCTTGGACACTCATGCAATGCAGCCAAGTACAGTATGTTGACAATACATGACATGTACTTAAATGATAGTCATCATTAGAGCGGGTTTTTTGTTTTATATATAGGGAATAGAAGAGGGTTGTTCTGACAGTGGTCGAGAGGTCGTCCCACCAGTGAGGAACCAGAACAGAGAACAGGCCACCTGGTGCTCGTAACGAGGGGACCACAAGTTCAGTCACACCACTTGACTTTTGTGTAGTACATGACTTTGGCTTTTCTTTCCTTGCGGTGTACTTGGCTGCAGCATCACATTCCACAGTCAATTATCCATACAAAAGTACTTTAACGTTATTCAAATTTTTCTGCCAAACAAAACACAAGAATGGAATGTAGGTGGATATACAGCAGACCGGGGCCAGGTAAAGGTGATGCAGGTGCACATGGACCAGGGCCAGGTATACTGTAGGTAATACAGGTGGGTATAGACCAGGGCCAGGTAAAGGTGGTATAGGTGGATATACAGTAGCCAGGGCCAGGTAAAGGAGGTTTAGGTGGATATACAGTAGACCGGGGCCAGGTAAAGGAGGTATAGGTAGATATACAGTCGACCGGGGCCAGGTAAAGGAGGTATAGGTAGATATACAGTCGACCGGGGCCAGGTAAAGGAGGTGTAGGTGGATATACAGTAGACCGAGGCCAGGTAAAGGTGATACAGGTGGATATACAGTAGACCAGGGCCAGGTAAAGGAGGTATAGGTAGATATACAGTCGACCGGGGCCAGGTAAAGGAGGTATAGGTAGATATACAGTCGACCGG